>NC_091017.1:22209874-22511444 GCF_041296385.1 Aphelocoma coerulescens
CATTCAATGACTTACAAGATATAATTGTAGCCTAATGGTATAGCATCTTCTGGTTAATTTATAACTAAAACCTATCAAGTTTATGCTGGACTTAAAGTGAGTGGCTGCTTTTATGAGAACACAATTGGTTTAGACAACATCAAATAAAAAGTCTTTGTTGAGTAAATTCCTCACAGTGATTTTTTTTAATATGTTTGGGTAGCTTTAGACTGCAAAGTGTGATTATGATAAACACACCACGGAGAGTAAATTTAAGTGGGGACTGTGATGTTGTTTGAAATTCGTAGTATATCACTTCAGGAGGGCAAGCTATCAGCATCCTTCATAGCAGTGATGACTTTGTAAGGGTTTGGGTTTTTTAATAGCTCAAGAAACAACCCTCTTAGTACTGTCTCACTCAATTCTCCACTATAATAAACTGTGTTAGTGCCACTGGGCTAAATTAATTTACACAGGCACAGATACTGCTCTGCTTTCCTTAGAGAGGAAAATTACTGCGGGTGTTGGAGGGGCCACTGAGAGTATGTGTATGTGGAAAGCTCTAGCAGGACACAGGCTCTTCTGCCAGTGCTCCTGTCTGGCCAGACTCAAACTGTTTTCAGTCCAGAAGCCATGTAGTCACGGTGCCCCTCCTAATACACCTCCTTCTCAACAGCCTTTTTGGTTCAGGCATGGTGCCACACCAGTGTGACATCAGACCTGAGCTGGCCCCTGTCCAGCCATCGTCGAAGAGCAGATGTTTTTCTGAGGCCATCCTGTGGATACGGCCTGAGACATTCTGTGACAGCAACAGTGTCATCCTCAGGGCTGTTAAAGCTTCCTTAGATTCCAGCTATCCCTGAAAAACTTGCAGCTCTTGCTTTGCAGATTTTTGTAGTGATGCTGTTTCAATGCTTAAAGATGGGACTGCCCCCCTGCACACTTCTAATAACAAATTAGGGCATTTGATTTGGTTTGGAAAGAGCTGCTTGATTCCCCTCCCTCCCCCCCTAAGTTTTTTTCTATTCTATGTAAATTAAAAGAATTAAAAGGCAAATTGTCTTCAGCTGAGCTGCTGGCTTTTGAGGGAAAACATTCCCACAGAGGTGTCCAGTTTTGTCTGTACTCCATGCTTAATGTAGAACAGCTAAATTTCACTTCATTTTTTAAATATTATTAGCCAGTTTTCTTCATGATCAGGTGCAGGAGTTAAAATTTTTGATGTTTCTGAATACAGTGGATTCTCCAAAGATACTGGCTTTCTGACATGCTGTAATCTTGCTTTATTCCTCAACATCATCTCTGTGTTCCGTGGGTTATAAGTTACCTGTCTCTCTCTTAGGATATAATTACCATGGTCCCCTTCTTTCTCATTTACATGTGTATCCCTTTTATTTAGCAAGCAAATATCTTTTCTTTCAGCTGTGCTGTAGCTGATACGTATCTAATTAAACTCAAATTTTCTCAGTAGGTGTTGACTTTGAAGTCTCTGTGCCCTGTTTTAGATTTGATGCAGGGATTCTTCATTTCTGTTTTTTTGGTGGTCATGGTGGATTTTTTTAAGTCAGGGACTTATTTCCCCAGAAGTAGCATTATTCTAGTTTTCTCCAGAACAATTGTGGTATTGTTTATATATGTTTCTAAATTCCAGATTTTGTTCTTCTCTTATTATTACCATTTTGTGTTGTTAAGTGTCACACTCTTGTTTTAGTATCTGTCACATCTGTAAAAATAATGTCCATGCTAACCAACAGGTTACTGAAATATTATCTGAAGAGGGTGGGGTTCTAGGTCAATCTTTCAAGCATTTTGACTTGACAGGTCCATTGAAGTATACAGAATTATTTTCATTAATAACTTTGGTCTTCACTGTTTCTTTTCATGGATTAGTGCTTATTTGTAAGGTGTTATTGACTCATGTGAACATGATATTTTTAAGCTTTGAACCAAATACTTTCCTGCAATATATTGCTTTCCTGTTAATTTTTCTTTCTAAATATACTATTGGGCCATCCCAAGACTAATTTCAAAATTTATATCATAGTTCTTTTTGAAATGAATAAATTTTTCTGTATGAACAAATATGAACAGTATGTTTGTGTACTCGTGCATGCAGTTCAGTCTTTGAATGGGGAGTTCATTCAAAATAAAGAAAATTAAGAGTACTTACCCATTAGTGAAATACTTGAACTAATTACAAGCAAATAAAGTACAGGTTATCAGTCTAATTCTGTTAGATTTTCAGTGTTGTTTTCAAGCTCTTTCATTTCCCACCCCCTACCCCCAAAACTGTAAAAAGTGGTCCATGGAACTTGATTGGAAATGCAAACTCCTGTGTGCTTTTCTTTCAGAGCACGGACATGAGTCCAGCTAGTAGCACAACCTCCCTCCCTGTTAGCCCCCTTCCTGAGGAGCCGTTATTTTTCAAGGTACAGTTAATTAATTTAATCATAAATATTGTCTGTTAATCTTGGCTTGTCATGTTATCTGGTGTACTGTGAAGTGCTGTTATTTCTTCTTCCTTTTCTTCAAATTACTGTGATGTTCTGTGTACTTACCATGCAGTTTGCAAGAAATACCTAGAATACAATGTTGGTTTTGAGAGGGATATTTTTCCAGCAGGCTACTGCTGGAAACTGTTATTTTAAGACTCTGTTTTTATCCATCATCCCATTTGGATATGTGCATTTGTGTAGAAGTGTGTATCATCAACAGATATCTCTTTATTTTGTATTTCAAGTGTATCTTTTAATGAAACAATGATTAGCTTCTCCAAGGATACAGGAGACAGTAAAGGTCTGTCAAAGAACAGTTTTGGCTTAAGTCCAGTGTAAGCCACAGGCCTGGCATTTTAGTTAATAATAAATGTTGGGACAGCATCCACAACTTCATGAGGTTTAAGCTGTGAGGAGTGAGTTGCTGTATGCCACTTTTCTGGCTGACTCCATGGTATCCATCCCTGGGACTCAGAATAGCCTTAGGCAGAGCCTAACTTTTTGAAGGGGTCTCCTGAGGCCACCCAGGTACTCAGAGGAGTGCTGCATCATCTAGCAAAGAGGTCACCTTGCCAGTTGTTCGCTTAGGTAAGGAAGAGGGAACTTGGGTTTTCAGCACCATTGACTCAACTGTGTGTCACTATAGGGACTAAATTACACTCACAGGAATAGCCCTTTTAAAATTTCCCTTTTCCAAGTAAGTTTCCACCTTCTGTGTGCATACAATCAGTTGACTGGGTTGTGTTTTAGTCACTTTGTGATAATGCTAGATTAAAGCTGAGTAACTGGAATTAAGGAAGTTTGATGACGTAAAGTTTGTGTCTCTCCTGCACGTTCTTCCAGCACAGAAAATAACAGTGTCCTTCAAACCTGGACAAGCCCAGAAAATAAACTCCTTTTTTTTTTTTTTTCTCCCCCATATCTTCTGTGTCTATGCAACAGTTGTACAACCAGCCAGCTGATTCCTGCTATTAGAAGGGTTGAGGATTGTGCTTGATCAGTTGTTTCATCAGTGGAGGTACAGATGGGATGTCAGTGGTCAGCTATTCACTGATTCTCATTCCTGTTTTGGGATTTAACACTTTTAAGACCCATCCCTCAGTCAGATTTGGCTGAAATTGAGCAATGTTGTGCCAAGATACCAGGGTACATGTCTTTATTTCCTTGAAACACCACTTAAAGTGCACATTGAAGTCTACTCAACATTCTAAGTCAGATTCCGTAGTTAACTCTCCCCGTGCCTGGAAAACCACTAAGATGCAACATACAAAGAGATGGACTGCTCAGCTCAGATAAAGGTGTCAGAGGTAAGGAAATCTAACTTGAAAGAGCATGATAAATTCTCATGCTGAGATAATCAAGCATTGCTCTGGTTGCATCAGGGACGTTGACAAGTACACTGTAATGCCTTTATTTTTGAAGGAAATGGTGTTCGTATAACCCAAAATGAGTTTTAAATTACTTATTTGAAGTGGAATATTTGCTCTAACAAAACAATAAAGATGTTTTTTCATATTAAAAATCTAGTAGAAAATGGTAAAGGAAACTGGAAAATAGGGCAGAGAGCATTACTTAATCTTTCATTTTCAGTCAATTTTCAAAGCAGGAAACATTTTCCTTTTCATTTCAAATAAAATGGAGGTCAGACTAGGAAAAAGTTAAGTTCATTTCACAGCATTTAGTAGAAATAAAAATGATGTAAAATGTAACAGTTTCTGTTATTTCTCCTTGACACACTCCAAGAGAGAGCACTGTTGTTCCAGTTGTAATGTGAATGACTGGTTTTACAAGCTGTAACCCTCCCTGAATACTGTCAGTCAATAATATTGGCTTTTGATGATAGGATGGTGCATTTCCCTTAGCAACATGATAATAACCTTTCCCACATCCTTGCTGTAGAGATGGAGATTGAAAAAGAAATTCCATTCTGTGATTCTGAAAACACAGGTGTAACGAAGCAGGGCCCTATAAACTGCCTCTCTTTGGGACAGTTGAAGATCTCCAAGCTAATGAGCTTTTATATTAGACTGTGAAATGAAACCAAGCCTGTGTTCTCAATCATACCTGGTTTTATACCAAGAAAGAGAACTGTCCTTCCTTGGATTTTAATAATTTGCCTTCAAAAGAAAGTCTGCATTTCTGCATGAAGAATGCAAATCCTGTCGTCATATTCTTCTTGTACATCCAACTTCACCAAAGATGATACCTGCCATTCTTAGTCCCACTGGATATGTGCTGTATAAATAGGGAGAACCTAAGCTTGTTCAAAACCATTTTAGGATTTTGAATTTAATCTAATGAAAATTAGAAATCAGATTTCCCTGGAAGGGCTTGCAAGTTGCATCTCAGCTCTGCTAACACCAAGCTCAGCTACCATGCTCCCAATATATTGCACATGCTGTGTCTTGTAGCAGAAAGATCCAAATCATATAAGACCCTGCTCAAGGAGTGTTTGGAGGAATATACTTTCCAGTGCAGCAAGAGATGCTCCACTTGAGTCCATCATATACCATTACTTTAATTGAGTCATTTTGCTTAACTTAAATTAAGACAGTATCTTTAAAAGAGTGTCACTGATACACAGCAAAAGGAGTAGAAAACAATTGAGTAAGAAATAAAGGTAACCAGCTCCAGAGCTATTGAATCCTAAAAGCAACCATGAGAAAATGAAAAGACAAGCATATTGGTAATGCCATTCAGCAATCTTTGCTCCATGGGTGTTGTAAATAGTAGATATGGTTTTGTTTGAGGAAAGAGCAACTGTGCATAGCAGCCAGTACAGCCAATCTTTTGTGTGGCTTTGGGTTCCTTCGCCCTGTGGAATTACCAACGCACGGATGTCCAGAACAGTCTTCCTTAGCTGTGCTCTTCAAAATCTTAGGAAAAAATCCAGTTCACCCATGTACACAGACACTTTTGCAAAACATTTCTAAAACCATTTTTGATAAAGCAATCATAGGCATTTCTTTTTAGTGAGGGTTATTTTGATGTCAAATTCCAGCTTTCAATCCTCTGCTGTTTTCTATGACTGAAAGTATTTAGAAAAGGAAGATCTTTTCCTATATTGTTGGAAAAAGTTTATTTCTCCTCTCAGAAAAGAACACCATCTTTGGTGGTGGTTTTGCACTTCAACTTTTATGTAGATAGGATCTTCTTTTGAACAGAAGTTTACTCTTCTGTCAGTTTATAACATTTCTTGGAGAATTAGGTCTTTGTCTTATGGGAAAAAGTTATGTCACTAAGTAAAAATTTCAGAACTAAGAATATGGAAAATAACAGAACAGAATGGTGTTTGTCATGCAACCTTAACTCAAGTGTTATTCTATGTTATAATAGCAAAACTGTAGCTGGCTCAAATGTGAGTGACTTTTAATTAAGCATACTTATATCCGCTCTCATTAGCTGGAATTAAAAATAATCCTGCCTTTCATTTAGAAGATAAGTGAAGGAGTGGATATTTCTAAAAGGTCAACTTACCAAGCAGTGTCTCATCCATTTTTTAGAACCTGTTCTTTTCTCCTACTCATTATGCTGTGCTTTATTATAATAGTATTTTATTATTTTTAAATTATTTTAAAATATCATGACAGCCTTTTAAGAAGAGATCTATGCCAGCCATTTAGTACATCAGATATCTAATATTAGCTAATTATACATTATCTGTTGTAATAAGCTCAGTCTCACTGGTTATTAACCACAGCCAGGTTGTAAATAATAACCATAATAGTAATTTATTGTAGCAATGTTTAATTGTGTTTCAATTCTATGATTAATCTCAACCATGCTCTACTAATTGGCATTAAATGAAAGAAAAAATTCTTCCATTATTTCCTTTCTCCTTTGAGGGAGCTGAGAATTTCCTTCAGTATTTATTATCTTACTGTGTTCTGACTTTTGTAATTAATACCCCTGATGCAAATTCCTTGCATAAGAAAACAGAAGTGCCAGGTCAAGTAGCAAAAGCTGACAGTTCTCAGTAGTGTTACCACTGCTGTAGGTCTAGTAAAGTGTAATCTATACTAAATTATGTCTATACTTAGAGTTTTACCATTCATCCTGCACCTTTACAGGCTCTGGAAATGCAAATCATTGCAGTCACGAATAGGCATGACTCTGGCAGCTCATGACGTTTGTGCCTACAATTAGCAAGAGAGAAATCTTCCATTTGGTCTGTGATCACAATTTAATTTTACTGCAGATATTTGGAATAATCAATAAGAAAGTCATGGTAATGATTGCTGGTTTCCCCAGGCAACTCATCTTTGAGAGTGTGACTTTGTATTTCTAGGTGTAGAATGGGGTCTTTTCCTCACTAACTCAGCAATGCTGACAACAAGCTGGCCCTATACTTGAAAAAGCTTCCTAGGATATTTGACTTCCTAGGCTTATTTACCCTCTCTACCTTAAATGTACTATTTCCAATATTTTAAGTATTTGCTGACACTTCTTTGAATAAGAAGATTTTAATGTATTGCTTTGTTTTCAAAACAGACTCTGAAATAATCACATAGGCATTATGACCCCATGGCAGATACAGGTGTTAGGGTTCAGTGATTCTCTTTAGTGGGCTGGAGGCCTCATTAGCTCTTGTCCCTCTCCTTCCACCCTCCAGCTGAATTTCTGCTTCTGCTGAGAAGCATCTGAAGTCTCTGAGGGTCTGGATTTTTGTTTGTTTTGGAGATGTTTTTGGTATTTTTAGTAAAGTGAGTAGAGTTAAAGAAGTATGACTCACACAACCCCACCTTTACTGTTCTTCTGCCTCAATGTCCATCCTATTTTAAATCAGTCTGTCACCATTCTTCAGTGGTTTAATCGATGCCTCCCACTCTTAATTTTTATTTGCCATGTCAGTATTTCCTTTCTTTATGACTCCTCACATCTTACTGGTGTAGCATAGGCTTTTAAAAGTCATGTAATCACAGCAACTTTCTGCCTTTGACGCAGGCCTTCCATTTTGTCATTTCTCAAAAAGATTTATACAGCTGATTTGTTTCACAGTCTTTACTGTCATAGAATATGAGATCTTGGAAAGCACTGAATTTGTTCTGAAGGGAAGAGTGTAAAGTAGGTATTATGGGCCCTGTTACAAGAAGCTTTTGTGCATTTGCTGTCTTTTCCTTTTTCCCAGTAAAACTCTGCACACTGTTCCTAAGGGCTCTGCCAGCAAGTCTGTCTGAATAGAGCCATATCACCTGGTTAATGAGTAAATAATTTTTTTTTTTATTGTGGGGAATATAGGTACAACATCTGTAATTTCCCAGTGTCGCTGATATATTTACTAAATACTAAAATATTTAATAATATTTACTAATGACTAAAAGAATCAGGAATGAGACTGGGAACTATACATTTACTGTCTGATTTCCTTCTGCCTCTATGCCTCGATCATAATTTCCTTTCTTTCCAAATTTTACATACATGCATTTTTTAGTGTGTTCTCCTTCATTTTATTGAAGCTTTCATCATACGTTGACCGTTAGTTCAATATTTCAAAATTAGAATCTCCATTTTAGGCAAAATTGATGCTTTTAATGCTGTGAATTCAGTTATTTACTCAGTGAGCCACATACAGGAAAATGATTAATGAATGTCTTATTAAAATCTGCAAAAGCAACTAGAAACACAAGTGATGCTTCAACAAAGGGATGCAGAAGGATTATCTTTACTTTTTTTTCAGTTAACAGGGTTTCCAGCATAACTTAAAATTTTATATAATCACTACTACAAGGGTAAATATTGGGTTCATTCAGGTTCCTTCCCTCAGGCAGACACATGCTCACACAATGAATTCTGATGCATACCTACAAAATAAGCTTTTCCTGCTGAGTACTCTATATCCAGGATTTAAAAGTCATAAAACTTGTAGCATTATAGGTTGCTGACAAGATTTTATCACTAGGACTATGAAAAAAGATTTTCTTGAAACTCCATGGGAGGATTCCGATACACCCAGGAAGAGCACTTAAAGTGCTAATCTAATCATCTCTATACAGACAGTAAATCCTCCTAATTTCCCTTGTCTAGGGACTGATAGGCATAAGTAAATCTGAGGGAGTACATTGGTGCGTTGAGGAATCCGTTCAGCGCAGGTAGCTCGGGGTGCAGCTGCAGGTTCAGCTCTGGGGGGCAGGAGCCCGAGCCCCAGGCAAGAGGCCATGGAGTGCTGACCCTTTGCAGAACAAAGGGCACAGGGACCTGTGGCCCAGCCAGGGGACCGGGACACTCAGGGACACAGCAGGAGCGGATGATTCCAGACTTTCCCACCCTTACACTGTGAGGATGTGAAAGCCCAGGGGCTCCTTGGTTCTGGGTCCCTCCTTGAGGAACCAGCTCGAGCTGTTACTCAGTTATTGCACCATGATTAAGTGATATTAAGGGTCTGGATGTCTGAGACTGCTCTGGGAAACCTGATGTGACCCTGTGAGTGTGGAGGGTGCAGCTGCAAAAGTCCTAAGTCCCATCTCAGGTGGTGCCAGAGTGGCTGCCAGAGGGGCTCCTGGATGGTTGGACAGGGAAGTTTCCTTATCAGGCATTTGTAAAATATGATGAGTGGAGTGGTTTTTTTGGCTTGTTTTTGTTTTAGTGAGCAGAATCATTATAAAGAGTTTGGAGTAAAATTTAGTCTAAATCAATGGCACAGTGCCCATTGGCTATAGTGGCATGTGCCATCAGGTCATGGATGACATGGATTATGTCAGAGGCATCAATTACTTTAGAAGTGAAAATATTAATCTGTATTGACCATTTTAACCCCATCAATTATGTTAAAGGTGAAAATGTAAAAACCATTTTGACCATTCCAACCCAAGAGTACTTTCTGTGGTTGTTGTAAATGAGATAAAATTCAAGTGTTTTCACAAATTATGTTCAATGTAGTGAAAATGTAGAACTGTCTGAAATGCAGGAGTTTATTTAATAATAATCATTCACTTTCGAGTATGTGTTAGAGCAATGAGTGTTTTCTTCCAAGGATAAATTAAACAAACCATAGGCTTGAAAATGGGTTTTCTACATCTCAGATGTGTATTCTCACTCTAGCAGGTCCTCTCTCCCCCTTTCTAGCCAAGGACTGCTGTTTTTTCATCCAGAAAGCCTCTGAAAATCATATGCATGGAAACTTGACATGTTTTTGACAAAAAGTTTTGACTTAGTCAAATTAATGATTTTAAATGGAAAACATCTGATCCTTGACTCTTCTATTAAAATATGTATAAACAACTTTCCTAATACTGAGTAATGTTAATGACCCAGCCATATGTTTTCAAATATAATCCATTACGGTAGGAAATTGAGGGTTGGCATTTTGAAATCCATCTCAAGTTAAATGTCTCAAAAGTACAACACTAAAAATAACTGATTTTGATAATGTTCACTGAGAGTTTAGAGAGACAGATATTTTTGTGAGCAATTTAGACAGCCATTAACTGAAATTAAAGGCAAGATTCAATTGCTGACTCACAGACACCTTGTGTCACTTCTGAAAGCTGTATCCTTCCTTTCCTCTAGCTAACTTTCTAGCAGAGCCAAGTATTGAGAGGTGATGAAAGTTGTGCTGTAGTTTGATTTTTGTTATGTTTCTGGTTTCGTTTCCATTTGAGTTTGTCACCTGGTCATGCTCTATCTCTTGGAAAGTTATAACTGCTTTGCGAATCACTTGTTTGTAATAAGCTGTTTAATTTTGCTGAGGAATGTGGCTTGTCTGGGAGGTTTCTATTGCATGATACAATGGTGACTTACAATGTTAGGTAGAGACTTCTGAAGTGCTGTTCCTGTTTCCACCAACTTTTGCATTGTTTCTAATTAAAGCTAATTCTGTGTGGAAAGAAAAAATTCCCTTGTATTTAAAGAACGTAACATGGTGATGGTAGTACTGGAGTAAACTTCTTGTTTCTGAAAGGTGTAATGTGCTCTGATTTTAAGCCATAGCATGAACATTCCATTTACTCTCTGTCCTTCTCCTTGCTCCTGGCATAGTTCAGTACTTTGATTCTTGATAGTGAAATATATTTGTGTGCTTAAGGTGACCTTTTAATGCCTTACCATTTCTTTAAGAACTATAAAGTTTCTTCTACCTTTTTGACACAGTTAAAAAACCCCAAACAAACAGTACAGCTAAAAGGATATCTTTGTTTATGGAAGTGTTCTTAAATGTGGCTGTATGAACTGGCTCTTAATAGTAGTCCAGAAATGTTATGTCTCTTCATGTGTGTAGAATAAGAAATCTATTTATTCAGGCTTCTTCATTTATCAGAGGTTTTAATAAGACTCCTGAAAGGCACTGGGGATGGAGACAATGGAAAATGTCAGTTTTAATTCTTTTAAAAATGTTGAAAACCCAGTCTCAAGGCTGTGGGTTTGTTGCATTGTTGCCATGGGAAACACCTATAAGAAAAGGCCATTCCTACTGTGAGTGTCTTACAGATAACTTTGACAATTTAAGAAAAACTTTTGGGCAATATAAATTTCTAAGTCATTGCTTAATAAATAGGTGAGGATATGATCCACTTAAAAATTTCTGGAAAAAAAAATAAGTGGACTAAAGGAAAAAGAGTACTACCTTTGTGGTTGAAGGAATTGATAATGAGGGGGGGGGGGAAAGCCCATAAACAGACTTAATCACTTGGTTTTGTCCTAGTAAGTAATGAACTAAATATTCAGCATATTTATTTTAGATTTGGTATTTTCAAGCAGGGCTGAATGCTATAGATGAGAGGGAATAGCAATTTTTTTTATTTGGATAATATTTTCTGGTCATTTTAAACTTTTACAGCTATGTGGTACATTGTTATGGGCAGCCTTGTGATAATTATTAGTTATCATCTATGGTGAGAGTTCTGAAAGATTAAGATTGATGAGGGCATAGTGGGAAAAAGTTTTCTTTAGGTGCCTATCTGATTACCATTTGTTGTAATCATTACATTTCTGGATGTTGTCAGTAGCCAAGAAAGGAATGAACAAGCAGGACTGATTGTTGTTTATTTTGGGCTTTTCTGCACAGTGTAATATTTAAGTGAAAGGGAGAAGCACATAATGCTCCACGACTGTACAAAGTAATATTTATTTCTGGTTCTTCTAACAAGTTGCCAGTTTATTTCAATAAGTCAGTAAGAAGAGATAAAGTTCAGGGGGGAAAAAACGTTTATCTGCAGCTGAATCGAGGGAAAATTCAGGAATGAGGATGAAGTAGTTTTTAAAAACAACATGAAACGAAGATGTTTTCTGAAGTTTTTTGTTTACTGTTCACTAAAATATCTAAAGCCTCATCACTTTCACAGACTGGTATGTCTTCATCAAATTTAAAATGCTTGGGAAACATAGACTAACTGGAAATCTCCAGGGTATAATTATATATCATAGAAAAACAGCTGCAATGAAAAACAAAAAAAAAAAGAAGAAGAAAACTGGTGACAGTAAAGTTTAAAATAAAGTAGTTACTTTGGCATGCCAGTGTTACAGAATTTAGGAGATTCACAGACACAAATTATCAATTTTTTAGTACTATGAAAGAAAAAGTTTAAAGATATTAAATATTACTTTCATTTTGATATTGCAGATGTGAAGTAGGATGACGTTGGGATGCTGTTTGAGAGGGAAACTTGGACTATAAAGTTGACTTATTCATATTTCCCAGTGATTGTTTGGATTCCTCTAGGTCAGTTTTCTTTGATAAAAATTTCTGTCTCTTAGGATAGAAGTGTTCCTGCAGTTGCAAGCTTAATAGGCTGGCATCTTTGTGCAGGCAGTTCTGGGTTTGCTGCTTTGTCCACAGTGAGCTCTGCTCACTGAGCAGCACTGAGAGAAGGGATTTTGTCCAACCTGACCACTTAAATGAGAGTTGTCATATCAATACAGAATTACATTTGGATAAGAAACAATTTTCCTGTACCATGGCAATTTCAAACATTTCAGGGCACTCTTGTGATCACAAGCAGATCATAATCTGTCATTTGGTCACCCCAGCTCTAAGCAGCAAAGACTTCAGCTGTGATTGTGAGGTATTTGTCAGAATTAGAAATGGCCAGAATAGTACTTGTGGCTTCTTGTATCTTCATTATTTTGCTTTATGCTTTGCTGTATTCTTGGGGATGATCCTTCAGTCGCAAGTTTGTGTATGTGATGTTTATTGCCATGTTTATAAACATTTTGAATGAACAATATATATAGGCTTTTAAGTTATTAATTCTTTAAGCCTTTTGCTTCAGTCTCCTCTTCTGAATATCTTTATCTTCTTTCCTTCTACGACCACAGAATGGTTGATTCCAGTACTCTTCATTTCCATAATTATCCTCAGTGATGTGTGAGGATGAATGCAAATTTGTTAGCAAAATGATAATTTCTTATCATAACAAGAAAAAACCCACAGAAATATCTGTCCATAAATTAAGTCAGCATTATATTGGGTTTAATCTATTTTATAAAGCGTTGCACACCTCTTAGACAGAAAGGGGTCCTTAGAGTAAATGAAATTAATTGGGGAAAAATTAACAAATGTTAGGAAGCTGTCATTTTTTTATGTATCAGCACCACAATCTAATAAATGTGACTCACATGTTAACTAGATCCAGCAAGCAAATTTAATGGGACTGATCATCATAAATATTAATTAATTCTGAGGTGCAGAGCCTTTTGCAAGCACTAATCTTGTAACACGCCTATAGGGTGAAGAGGTGTTATCTTCCTTTCACAGAAAGACACTTGAGGTGTTTGCATTGGTGATCCTGCACGCTGTCCTGGTCTCGGACTGGGGAACTGACTCTGCTTTTCCTGGATTTAGTTTCCAGATGTTAGTAATTCCTCACTGAACTGTGTCTTACTCAAAAAGAGAATATTCCCATGAAGAAGAAGAATTCTGCAACTCCTTTGCTGCCCACGCTGGGAAGCAAAGCCCACTCTGCAAACAGATTTCCCCATTCACAGTCTGGTGTAGGAAAAGATAATTTCTCTTTAAATAGAGAAGTGGTATCTGAGGAATATTTATTATGTTTTAAGATAGCTTTTATTTCATTTGAGCATTAAACAGAGAGGTCACTGGTACTGTGTGGCACTTCAGTTCTCTGTATAATACTGAAATTTTTTTGCTTATGGAATGGAAAGATAACATGAAAAATAGTTTGTGTACACAAATATACAAACACACAAATATACACCATATTTTTTGATGGGAAATACAGAGTGTTAAATACTCCTTTGTATAGTTCTTTATTTTCTATCTATAGAGTCACTCTCATCTCATAAGGAAGTTTCTTTTTTTTCTGTTTTATGTCTTTTTTTCTGTGCTAGCTTGAAAACTAACCAGTGGGAGGCACCAAGTCAGAATAACAATTTAATGGAAATCAAAGAAAAGGAAAAGAAAGTAAAAGAAAACACTGACAGAGTCAAGATACAACCCGAGTCCCTGTTAGGTAGGGTGGTGGTAGCAGTCTGGTAGAATGGTGGCTGCAATCCTCTGAAGTGGTGATCCTGTAGTAGAAGGGGTCTGCTCTTCCTCAGAAAGTCCAGTGGTGGCTGGGGGGCTCCTGTCCTCTAGAAATCCAGTGGGAAGAGTGTCTCTGGTGTTCAGAGCCCCAGATTATATCCAGGATGGGATGCTTGGTTCCTCCCTCTGGGTGGAGCATCTCACAATGGGGTAATGAGTCATGAGGCCAAGTGTTGATTAGGCTCATTAACAGAAGATAGTCTGGAGGAAGTTATCCCTGAGTCATGTGGCAGGACAATGATGGGCCATTAACAGCAAGATAGTCTGGGGGGAGGAGGCAAGGAAACACTGCCCCACCTGATTTCCACTGCTCATGAGGATGGTAATAGAATACACTTCAACCCAGGACATTTTCCCACTGTGTATCTGTACACCAAGGGTTTTAAGTGTGGAAACATAAATGGCAGACTAAGAAAATTTAGTGGCTCTTCTGCCACAAGGAGATGAGTTGCAATTGTCCATTATTATTCAGTCCCTTCTCTCATGTATTCATACATTTATTTTGTGGCTTATAGAAATCATAATTACCTCTACATAGGAATGTCCTGCACACCTCAATGAATCATTCAAAGCAACAGTGCAAGCAGGTTCTGTGATGCAGTTACCTTGAAGAGTATTCCCAGAAGGGTCTGAAAAGGCAAAACTGAATCTAAGCAAGTGCTTCCCTCCCCACGGAACAGTTTTAATTCAAATGGGCTTATGATTGTGATTTAAGGGACATCAAATGTTCTTCTGTGATGCATCTGTATTTGCCTGCCCAATTGCAGCAGCTTCATCCTTTCAGACTCTATTCGCAGTGTGAAAAAAAATAACTGAACATGAGGATGTGAACTGGAGTGCACCTGTTCACTTTGTCAGGTGCCTTTGCACCTCTGACTGTGGATAGTTTGTCAGGAGAAAGGTAAGAGAGATGCGACTGCAAGCAAAGGTGGCGTTTAATGGCAGTGCGAGCCTAATGGCAGAGAAAGAAATAGTCAAGAAACAGTCACTTAAAGAAAAGGTCAGAAGCAAATGAAGCATGTGCTCTGTGTCTGGTGATTTTGTAGGCTCTTGCAGTGCAGAGGTTTGGGGCTTGTTATTTCACCCAGCAGGAGTGAAAGGGAGCCTGAGCCCTGCAGTTCCAGGCTGTCTGAGCAATCAGTTTTACCAGAGATGTCCAATTAAAGATGGGTGAATGTCTGGACAGATGGATGGATAATGTCAGATGGACTATGCCACTTCTCCCCACTGTAATGAAGGAATGACTTCTCCCTGCTTCATTCCAAAGCATCCTGTGTGCACATAGGGCACTGACCTATAGTTGAGTCCAGTGACTGAAGAATTAATTGAAATTACCACCCCAATCAATGTGACTAATATTCTTCTTTGTACCCGCGTTAGTCTAAAGGCAGATTAATGTAGAAGAGATACTTGTAACCTGACTTTTCTACATTCCAAAACTTAAAGTGCTGCCAGGGAAATTCATCAAAGGGTTCATCTGTAAAAATATCCCTGCAGGAATATAGTATACATAAGCTAAACTGTGCTACTTTTTGGACTTTTCGGCCCTACCAGCCTTATCAGTTTGTTTTTGGTCTTTTTTTTCAGTTGAGTTGTAGTTTTCCTAAGATGAAGTCAGGCTTAAGAGTGGCTAAAGAAGCTGGGTTAAGGAAGTACAATTTCTTTAAACGAATCAAGTAATACCTTCATTTCTTGGTATGTGGCTGTCATGAGGGTAGAAGAAACCCACTTGACTGTCACACTGTGGTTATGCAGCATTAGACTGTGGAACAAAAATGAGCATTTGGCAGCACAACCAAAATGTTTGCAACAAAGATTTTTAAGGAATTGGCCAGTTGTCAGGTTCAATCAGCAGAAGCCATCTTTCTTTGCCCTGCATGAGTTCAGTTTATCGAGCAGCTCTTTCCATCTGTTTGCATGGTGGTTTGGGGTTTTTTTGTTGTTTGTTTCCTTTCTTAAATAACAGCATGTTCATGATTTTGTCTTCTTGACTCAGTTTTGTCTCTGTGATATCAACTCCTACAGAACAAAGTTACTGCGCAAAATATCACACGGCTAACACCGGAAAAATCTCTCCTCTATAAATATTTTACCTAAGAGAGGATTCAAATGCAGTCTGTGATGTGACAGTTGATGTTAATCCTGTTTTTAAATAAAAATCCTTCTATAGTACATGCTAATATGATTAAAGGATTCCTCTTGTGCCCATGCAAAAAGACGTGAAAATCATGAGCATCTTGGAAAATTTTACTGTGTCAAACAAGCTTCTTGTAAATTGACTCTTACTCCTTCACAGGCCTTCAGGCAATTGAATTTTTAAAAGTAAGGATTTGGAGGCTTGTTGGGATTTTCACAATGAAGTGATGGTATTTCCTGCTGTGATTAGGAAAAAAGCAGCACAGCTTTGTCCCCAGTGGTGTTATTAGGAGTCTCTTGCAGGTTAGGTTTATTGCCCCTTGTTAACACTGTTGATCAAACAAGAACTCCCTCAATGCTCTTGACAAATGGTCATTGACAAATAGCCATTTCTGATGTTAAATCCATTTGGCATGAAAATGAGTATTTACAGGTATCATGGTTATATAAACAAATGCAATTCAAAGAAACACAGAAATTGCTGACAATTACGTAAGCTGTGACTTTAACTGTAAATTTATTTAAGAGGACTGTGTTTAATTAGTAAAATGACTACAAAAGAGATTTTAAAAGATCCGAACTCCTAGTCACTTTCCTAGGAATAGGACAATGTTGCAGCCTTAGAAAAATGATTTACTTGTAAGAATAATATTGTTTGTATGACTGCTGTCATCTCACTGAATCTGTGTACCACTGGATTCTTGGTATTTGAACAAGGTTCCAGAGTTTTGTAAAAGGACTATGCAGTCTTCCCGCAGAGGTGGAATATGGCTGCTTTCTTTGTTTAATTTTAGAGTTGAGTGAAAAACACTGTGAACACATCAATAGATGGGAGGATCATGGATCGATTATAATTTCAGCTGAGAAGATTTGGTAATCCAGACTAGAATTCGATAATCCAAAATGACCTTGTTTTAACAGAAGAAAGTTGCTCAGAGAAGGGATGGAAAATACATCTGTGTAGCAGATGACCTACAGAATGACTTGTATGCTTGTCAATCTTTATTACATGTGTGAAATTCTTAAGAGTATTTAAAAAATCACTGCAACAATGTATGTACAGTACAGATTGGCTGCCACGCTCTTTTGTGCAGACATGAAGTTGTTGGGTGGCTTTCTCAAGGTTATAAACCCCACAGGAGGTGTGAACTTCCCTGGTTCGTTTCTATAACAAGTTTATTATTATTTTTCAATTTTAAAAAAGTTTGAGATTTTTCTAATTTAAACTGAAAATAACGAGAAGGGAAAAGTACAGCATGGAGCTGTGACTTTATTAAAAAAGCTTGTCAGTGACAGATCCAGATCTCATGATTTCCGCTTTTCTACCTGGTGCTTCTCTGGCTTAATCTCTTTTCAAACTTGATATAGTCTTAGGCTTCCAAAAGAAGTAGTCACATTCCAGCCTTGCTTCTCCTTTGCCATCACATTTGTATGTGAGATCTCTGTTTCGATTTTACTCTGCTTGCTTGCATACAGGTGGGAAATGAGCTGGGGTTGAGGAAAGGGCAGAGACCTGGTCTCTTGGCACAGAACCTGCTGATTCTGATTAATTATTAATTGAACTATAAGATCAAAATAAGTTACTTGCAGTAAGTTCTATAATTAGATTAATTAAAACAAAACCAAAAAGCCAACCAAACCCAAAAACCATGACAACTTTTTTTCCTTCTGTGACAAGCTGGAGCAAAATTGTCTGGATGAAACAGCTTTCAGTAAATCTATGAGTGACCATGATCTGGTCTTATCAAGAACACATAAGCATACTGCTTCAGCTAGAATATGATCCCCTTGGAAAGATAATCAACTGAAACCAAAGGTGCCTGGAATGAGGGTGTAGTTTCTCAGATGGTGATGGTTTGGTACATAGAGAAGCTCCACAAGACCTACCCAAGGTGTGTTACAGGTAACAGGAGTGGAATAGGCAGAGAGAGTTCAATTTTTCACGACTGCATGCTGGTTTTGGCTGGGGTAGAGTTGATTTTCTCCCCAGGGGCTGGTATGGGGCTGTGTTTTGGATTTGTGCTGAACACAGGGTTGATAACATAGAGATGTTTTTGTTATTGCTGAGCAGGGCTCACACAGAGCCAAGGCCTTTTCTGGTTTTTGTACTGGCAGGGAATTTGGGGGTGCATGGGAGGTTGGGAGGAGACACAGCCAGGCCAGGTGACCCAAACTGACCAAAGGGCTATTCCAGACCATAGGGCATCATGCTCAGTATATAGAGTGGGGGGAAAAAGGAGAACAGGGAGAAAATTTGGAGTGATGGCATTTGTCTTGCCAAATAACTGTTATCTGTGATGGGGCCGTGTTCTCCTGGAGATGGCTGAACACCTGCATGGGAAGCACTGAATGAACACCTTGTTTTGCTTTGCTTGTGTGCGTGGCTTTTGCTTTCCCTATTAAACTGACTTTTTTTCAACCCACGAGTTTTATGCCTTTTACCCTTCTGATCCTCTCTTTGATCCTGCTGGTGGGGGAATGAGTGAGTGGCTGTGTGATGTTTGGTTGCTGGCTGAGGTAAAACCAGCAACACACATGTTTCTCTTGTCACAGAGCAAATTCAATTTAATAAAAGAATGTAGAACATAGTGGAGTGTTATGGGAGATGCTCAAGCCAGGCCAGCAGAGTGAGATAATTCCTATGGGACAGGGGCAGCTGTGGAGTGACTGGAGTTCTCTCCAGTTATCCCTAGAAAACTCAAACGTTGTCTCTACTTGAAAAGTTATTTTGGTTTTCTGTTTTGTTTTAAAACAATTTCTTTTGTTTTAATCCTAGCAGACCTTTTGAGTTGTGCGAGTTAAAGACCATTCTGACTTCATGGAGTTTTAATAAAGTTTAATATAAAGTGTATTTTACTATAAGGTTTACTGGCAGGCTCCCTGGGGAACTGATTTCACCCTGATATCTACCCACCCACAGAAACAGGTATACATCTCTTACAGACATACTTACTGTAAACATGCTGTCAATTTCTAGGTTGCTTTTTTTTTTAATTACATCTGCTCTTGTTTAGAGCTGCATCTGTGTAGCTCTCTACAGCAGCCTACTCATCCTCTCTCTCCTTTGTTTCATGAAAAAAAAGGGCATTAAAAGAAGATGGGAGGAAAAGTAAATCAAATGCCAATCAAAGGTACTTACCAAGAGCCCCAGAAGAAGAAAGGGTTGCAGCTAGCTGTGATTGTCCAAAAGGAGTGCTGGATTTTTCCTTCTGGGTGTACAAAAGGCAGGAGATTGCCAGTGTGGGAACTTCCATTTGTGAATTACAAAAATGTGTTTAAATTGCAGCTAGTGCAAGCTTTGTGCTATTTTAGTAGTTAATTTATAGAGAAAGATGGCCTTGGGCTTAAGGTACAAAAGTGAAAATCCGAGGATACAGAACTTCTGGCCCAGAAACAGCATGTCTTCCTGGGGGAAATAATGTAGGTGATTTAAATTCTATCTGCAGAAGTGCCAGAGTACGTTTATTCTTTCTAGTGGCATAGTGAGGCTAATTTTATTAATCCTTTTTAAGTGCTCAGAAGGCAGCCATGGCAAAATACTGATTCTTGCAAGTGTTCTAGGTGCCAAAATATGTAAGAATAGGGAAGTGAACGTGATCCTGGAGGCTGCGTTCTGAAAACCTGGGAGAGCTAATCAGTAATAAGAATATTAATTCACGTAAATAGTCCACACTGGCATCTGACTGTTTGACTTTTATGAATGCTATGATTTAATTACTGCTTTTTGGCACGTCTGAGGATGTTGCATTGAATACTGGTAAGATTAGATCTGGTATTCATTAAAGGAATGGGCAATATCTTGCCTAGTACAACTATGTGTTATGCTATGTCTTAATTAGTTTTTTTTCTATTATGAACATAACAGAGCTTCAGAAGGGTTGACACCTTACATTACAGGAAACCTGTTAAAAGCACTTCACTCTAGTGTTTTTTAATCTCATGCATATGATGAGATTAAAAAACATCATATTTGGCAGTTTCAATGAAAATCAGGTTCCCCTCTAAGTCACATTGTCCCTAATAAATAAGTTTGGATCAAGAGAGCTGCTGTAAAAAACCATAAGATTGAATACATTTTTCAAATGGCTGATGGTCTTAAAAGTTTGTTTATTAAGTTCTTAGTAGTCATCTATTTCATTATGTACATAATGTCTGAAGTTTAGGGTAAAAGTCTTTATCATTGAATTCTAAGCAATAATTCTTTACTGATTATTCTCTCTTTTAAAGCCTCCTTCCCCTTCCCTAATATCACAAGAGGAACCAAACATTTCTTTCATGTTTAACAGATAATGAAATTAAAATTCAAATAATAATGAAAATTCCATTAAAGAAATAACTGGCTTTATCGCTCGGTTTCCTGCTGTGCAGGTGGATGAGAGGCTAAGAACAGGTAGAGGAGTAAAAATGTCATGTAATTATAACCATGACATATGTTTCATCTTTCCAATTATCTAATTTAAAACAAAGAACTACTCAAAGCCATAAAATTTGGTCCTATTTGTTTTGGTAGAAAATTAGCTCAGAGATGATTTTCCACTCATAAGGGAAAGGAAGATATAATTTCTGAATAAAAAAAAAAAGAACACAATTTCAGTAGACACTGCTTATGAAGACAGATTCATGTTGAAGTTCTGTTACAGCACTAATTTCTTATTCCTAAATATATCCATCAAATTTTTGTAGCTATTAGCATATGATAGCAACATTTCAATTAAATTTTAGCAAAGCAATTAACAGAATGGAGATAAAAGAAAACCTTAAATGTGTCATATTGGAAAGATTACAGGTATGATGTGATTGTACACCTCATAAAGCATGAATGTTTTTTGGGAACAGCAGGAACATAGTAAGTAGGAGGAAAGCCACATAGCAAAGAGTAGTAGAAGATACCTGAATTAGGGATAGCCACCAAATGGCTGATGGGCTGATGCTTCTCTACCTCGTTGACCAATCGGTGTGAAAATGTCATGGCTTAGCAGTTCCCTAATGCCAGCTCCTCTGACATGATGGACTCATGGTAGCAAGGTTAGTTTTCTGAAGAAAAGGTTATACTGAAAAGTAGATGGCTTCCTGCTGCTAAATTCCCACCTGTCCAGACTCTGTTGTGTAGGGGCTGGAAGAGGCTGGTCAGGGCTGGGAGCCCCTGCCAAAGGCTAGATTTGAAGAAGGGAGCTAGTTTGAGACTGCGGGATGGATTGGAGGACAGCATCCCTCACGAGGGTGGGGGCAGTTTTACTCTGGTCATTTCTGTGGAAAAGGCTGTGGCTATGTAAGGGGGTTCCAGATGAGGTCTGTGCTAGCATGAGAATTCACTCATTGGCAGAGGATTGAGCAGGGTTCCTGTGATCTCACTGAGCTGCAGGTACTCTCATTGATGGGTCTTGTAGTTGCCACTACTTTCTCCATTATTTGGAGTATGCCACCGATGTACTAGTTTGGGAAATGATAGGTTGTCCGAAATCCACCTGAACAGAAGTTGCCAACCCTGTTTGCAGCAGTGAAGGTTGAAGGACAAAGATCATTTTAAGTGGGAGTTTCAGCTTTTCCTGGAGAAGTCAACTGCCTACTGCAGCTGTCTTCTGCGTTCTACGTGTTGATGGAAAGGGAGGAAAAATTGTGCCTTTCCATTATAGTCACATCAGCCATCTTCTATTAAATCTTTCCAACAGAGCATGATGCCAAATAATCTCTTGTCAACCTTTTGCCCAGTCCCACTCAAATTGCTTGAAATATTTTTTCTGTACTAGGAAGGTAAAGATCTTTCTAAAACTATCTATGTATTCAGAAAGCCCAATGAATTTAGTGTCCCTTTCCAGGAGCTTTTACAGTAAGCTTCTGCAGAAACATTTTTCTCTTGCTCTGGTGAAAGCATTGTATTTGATTTGTGAAATTTTGCCTGTGCAAAAAAGGATGCATCAGCAAGGTCTAAGAAAAAAATAGTTCTGCCTGATCAAATGAAAATCACTAAATTTTTTTTTTAACTTGAAAATGTAGTTTTCCATCACTGAGGTTTCCATGGGGGAGGAAGAGGCAGAGAGACAGGAGATTAATTGGATGTTTAGAGTCAAGTGTGCCAGTTCAATGCTAAAATAAATCAAGGCACTATAGCTCTGGCTGAAGTTTCAAAGTTGTCAGAAGTAAACAAAATAGTTGTTTTTCTCATTGTTTGGTTCTTCCTCCTCCCTCATCTGTCCCCATTTCTAAGTGTCTGTAAAGCGAAAAAGCCTAAGCATAAATGGTGCGATTTCAGGAAAGACATTCTTTCTTAAATGTAGCCCTTTCAGATGTAGTTATGTTGTTACTCAAAACTGGCTGGTTTTAACTGAAGTTCTCAGGAGTGCCTAGTGATGTAAGCTCCTTAGGTTTTATGCTTAGCATAAGACCTGAAAATAAATGGTATTTTGCACTCAAATACCCAGTAGTTTCTTCAAGGCAAGTCTCTTTAGAGTTGCTCTTACCTAAAGCTAAAGATTCATAAGAGCCACTGGTAAACATCACCTGTAGAAAAAAGAAATGCTGCTCTTCAGAGCAGCTGATGCCCGCTCTGGGATGTCACAAAGCTTTGTGCAGAAGTTTGATGTTTGGAAATTACAAATAGAGCGACCATCTACGGTGTTTAAGATTAAACTGCCAAGAGCTTGTTATGTTTTAGGTAGCTTATGACTTTATCTTTGAGGGCTGGTCTGCAAACACCTTCCTAAAGACTTCCAAAATATTTCTAGTACTTACTGTAAAATCCATTACGGATTCATTTGAATATGCAAAAGTGCTTAATATCAGTTAAAAGCATTCACTGAGTTATGTCATTGATGATGATTAAAACAGAGGAAAGCTTACTCTAGTCATGGCAGGTATTTATATGAGTGAAGTCTTTCTTAGAAAGTAGCTGCATCATTTACACAGCATGTGGAGAAATAAGGTTGTCTGAAAATAGAAGTTGTGAATTGTACATGGTTTGTAAAATGCACACCCAAACATACATCTGAAATGATATACAAGGCACATACATCTGAAATGATATACAAGGCACCTACTTACTTTAGTACTTTAAATATATTTCTAAAGAAGTAGGGTCATAGAACTTTCCCTTCTGTTTGGAAAACTTGTTCAAGTCCAAATTCACTGTAGTACATATGTTTTTCCTGTTTCGTAAAGCCACCACAATCTTTAAATTGTTCTCAACTTTTTATTTAATACATTTATCAACTGAATTTTATTCACTTGATGCTGCAAGATGCTGCCAGAAATGTCCATATAACTTTGATGCCTCTGTCAATATATTGATTTTACAGCAGTTTTCCCAAAAATATCGTTCAGTTTTCATGAAAAGTTATTTCTAGACCTCTGATGTCTTGCTTTACACACAGGACTTCTGCATGTAGTCTTTCAAGACGCTTTACCGTAGTGTACTCCTTGAATTGATAAATATTTTGAAAAATGTAACTAGCTGCAACATCTTCCTTAGAAGAAGGTGTAATAGCATATATTTTTCTTGGCATGTGGGCTTGGGTTCATTAATGCACATATCTGGCATTTTTAGTGCTGGAGAAATAAAATCCAAGAGTCATTAAAACTGTGCTTTTCAAAAAGAAAGCAGTCATAGTGAACAGGAAGGTTTTCTTAAGCAATGGGCCCAACTATTGGAACTCAGTACATAAAACCAGAATTCACCAGCACTCAAACAATTCAACTAAAAATCTTTTGCATATTCATAATGCAACAATATTCTGATTTTGAGTGGTGGTGTGATAGCAATTCTTTCCTTTAAAAAAGCCCCAGGATTTAGCTAGCATTCCTTTATTACATGGCCATGTCTAATGCAGAATAAAATGTGACAATCTGCTACCTTTACTGTCAATGTCTTTACGTGGGAGTGCTGTTGTACAAATAGCTTAAAAATACAAGGGCAGAAGTGGTGTCATGCCCTCAGATGTGTAGGGAAATCATTCCAACAAACTTGATGTTAGGGATGAACAGCCATCTCATGGCAACGAGGCAGTTTGGATATTATGCGTCTGCCAAGTGAGTGCACAGTAATGAATGTCTGCTGAAAGAAAGCACGGACCTGTGATCCCACAATGAATGTTTGATGAATCTCAAGACCATCCTATTTGTACTTGAAAGATAAATCTCTTTAACCTTTCTGATAGGGATACAGCTGCAACCTGATATTTCAAAAAAGAAACGTTGCTTTTTTGTTTGGTGAAAAGTTACACAATTAATGGGTCGCTGGGTTATCCATTTATCAAATAATATAATACGTGTTTCAAACCTTGAGAACATAGTTGTGTAGATGAAAGTCTGCCAAATCACTATTAAAGATTTCCAAAACCAAAAATTATATTCAGAAAGTGCTTGGTATAACAGTCTAAATGAGCACAATTTCTTTTAATTAGTTACCTGATGAGAGTCAGATAACTTTGACTAAGTAAATATTCTGATTTTTACTAAACCTATTTGAAAAGAGATGAATTCCTGTTGTATTTGTTCATGTACAGCATACTGGCATCTCCTTGCTTTGATCCTGTTTATTACAGCTTTATTAACTAAGGTTACATAGCATTAGCACTTTTTGGGAACTTGAAATTGCATATTGAAATTATATATTTTAATCTAATTTTAATTTAAGATGTTCTGGTGAGCAGCTGAATTAGAAAGTGGTTTTTGCATATACTTGAGCTGTAGCTCAAGTAATGAAAGATCCAAGTTTTATGCCTGATCATAAACTTGTAAATTTTAGAAATTATTTGCCATGTTTTATGTCTGACTGTGGCAGGATGTAACCCAGAGCATCTCTCACTTTGAAATGGGGCTGTACTTCCTCTTATCTGTGTAATATTCTCCCTCAGAAGTTTACAGAAAGCCACTCAGTCCATACATCCCTCTCACCTTCTCTCAAGGGGTACCTTCCTGAGACAGTGGGCTTTTAAAAGCCCCATCTTGGCTTTCAGATCCATGCTGAAACAGTCAAACTTCCTTGTCCTATCCTTTTGGACCCCAAATTCCATATCTTTGTAAATTTCTTAGCATTTTAATTACAGTAAAAGTCCACATTTTTAGTGTGAGTCTCTCACACTGTGTTTGGAATTATTTCTGTTTTGGAAACCTCAATTCATGTTGGATTTCTTTCTGGGCAGAGTAATAATAGCCTTTTTTAGCCAGTTCTCTCATGAAAGAGGAAGTCACTCCTTGGATTAATGTCTTCTCTCACCCCAGTCTTAGTTGCTGTATGCTTTTATGACTGTGCACCCTTTCACTGCCCTGTAGGCTGTGCTCTGGACTGTAGTATTCCCTTTAATGGCTCTCCTATCCCTGCAAAAAGCTCTTTCTGAGCTCTCCAGTTGTGATTCTCAGCTCTGATATATGCAATTTGAGTTCTGCAGCCTAAGTGGGGCCTCTTCTAGCCCATAAATACTATGAGATTAATCTCACCATCCACCCCAGCAGTCTGGATGAAACCCCATGAAGCACACAAGAAGGAACATGCTGCATTTTGTTGCAGGCTGGAGTGTTTTGTTCTCTGTATATAAATTAACCAGTTTTACAAAGTGGTCTTGTCCTCTTACACTTCCCCTTTAGCGAATTACAGATGTAAGTAATTGATTGGTCCATTTAGAAAACCTCTGTAATGAAAAAAATTTTAGTTAATTTTTTTTTTATTCTGTACTATGCTTTTAAAAATGTGTTGTTGGACAGTAAGACAATGACTATCCTGGTTTTCAGCAGTGGAAAGCCTGAGAAGGGAATTAAATGAGATACAGTCTCTTTCTGGTTTCTTAGGCTGTGGATCTTGGCACTATCCTCTGATTAGTTAGATGGCTCTTTGGTCATTCTGTGTTTAAATATAAGCCAGATACCTTCTTATAATAGTTTTCCCTGCATTAAAGGAGAGGGGGAAGTAATCAATATGTTAACTCATTTTCTATCACAAAGATTATTATAGTGACATAAAGGACAGAGAGAATGTTTCTGTCAGTGAGAAAAAATACCATCTGGTATTTAATTTTGATTATTATATGGAGCTTAGAGTAAATTTGTATGATTTTCTCTCAGTTCTGTCTAGTGATTTATATATACGTTCCTCCATTAAATCACATTCATTATGTTTACCACTCTGTTGATACTGAAATAGGTACTATATAAAGTCATAAAACATTTATGAAATCTTAACTAGTGAAGCTTGCATGAGTTGGTGATCCATCCTTTCTGTCTGAGGAGAATGAACCCAACATATGTCTATTTTAAGACACAGGTTGAATTAAAGAGGCAGAGATGAAGTGCTCTGCCAGCCAAGTGTGAGCTAGCTTTTATCTGAACCCAGAAACTGAAAATTACGCCGAAATAATGGACAGTTATTATGGCATTGCCCGGGGAACAGAAGAAAAAAAAAAAAAAGACTGAAAAACATGAGGCATGTTTGCCCTTCTGTCAAGGCCCACACTTTTCACCCAGCATCCAGATGTGTGGTCTGCTGTCCTCCTCTTGCCATGTCATTTGCTCTGGCCCTTTGTTTTCTGTCTGTAATTCTCAGCTTCCGCTGTTGGGAAATGATCCTTAGCTTATGTTCCTTTCCAGATGCACCATCTACTCAAGGTCCAGTTGATCTTTGTGGGGGTTTTTTGTAACTCTTTAAAACGTTATCTCTTATGGTTTGTAGCATCAAACTCTTCTCTCTATCCTTTGCTCCCTTTTCATTGATTTGAGTCTCTTTTTCTGCTGGAACAGCAATTTTTCAGTGGGGCTGCCTCTAAAAATTATTGAATACATAGAACTTTTCAACTGTTGGCATTTTTTCATGTAACCTTGACTTCCTTCCTTAAGCCATTATTTCTTCTAGATAATTTCTGCAGGATTTCATGCCTTTTCAAGGCAAGAATGAAAGATGAATACTGCACCAAGTCTTTCAGCAAATTACTTTCTTAGACATCAAAAGTTCAGACATTTCATAAAACATTCATTTTAGATTCTTGTACGAGAATATTAGATTCTGCTTATACATAATATGACACTATTTACATTACTGAATCTGTTCTATTGTTGATTATTGTAAATTGTAGCAGAAAAAAAACATTTCAGGTTTTCTGTGGCATTTATTCTGCTTATCTTTCATTTTAATCATATTTTGTTATCAACAGCTGTAAACTCTTCTTCCATTGTCTTTGCTAACTTCTTCTAGTTTAATTTTTCTTTCATGATTTTTCTTATTTGTTCTTTCATATGGTCTTCTTTTCTCTGTGTCTTATTTAATCCATTCTTTTACTACATTACTCATTTACCCTTCTTTTACAGCTCCTTCCCTCACAGATTGGAGGGGGTTTTTTTGCCACCACATAGACAAGCCTGGGCACTTAATTAGATTTTCTGGTGAGTTGGGTCTGATATGCAGGGGAGAAAACATTGCTTTGAAAATAAGAATAATCCTTTCCCATCCCAGTTTCAACCAGCAGGTTTATTGGATAAGAAACTGTGTCTGAACTGGGATTGAGCTTTATGTATACATAGCCTCTAGCAACTGTTCATGGAGCTGGTTAGGGGTATAAGAATAAATTTAAAGGGTAACCCTTGCTTGCTGTATAATTTGTCACCTATATCAAATAAGGAACTTCAGAGATGCAGTTTTTTTAGAAGAAGAATTTCGAGATTTTGGTTACAGCCACTGGACAGGTTTCTATACTTCATGTCAGCATCCAAATCCATGAATTGTTAGTGTGCATAACAGGCTGCTCTCTCTAGGAATTCACTGGTTTATATAAGTTTTCCTGTTCAGTTGTGTCATATATGTGCATTGAGTTTTAACACTGAGAAAGGTGATTCAGCCAGCAAACTTCCTGTGCAGCAAATGATGAGCAAATAGCTCTTTTTCCAATAGATTAGAATTTTACGTACTTTTGGTGCCTAGTTTAATGCCTTTTGATATCATTCATAGTTAATAGTTTGATATTTAGTTAATAGTTTGATAGTTAATAGTTATCATTCATAATTTTGATATCATGGTTAATGCATATAAACTACTTTGCATTTAATGGACTGGATTACAAAGGCTAATAGTATTTCTAAAGGTTATACAATAGCCAATTAGTGTCTGTGCAAAAGGATTTTCATTGTTGTGAGATTTAGTAGAATGCTGAAAATAGGGTTAAACAGTAGATAATTCATCTGGTATTTTAGGAAGAGTGAAATAATTTCATCATTTTGTCAACAGGTTTGACTACATACCAAAAATGTTAAAAGTTTTAGGGATGAAAGTAAAAAAAGTATAAATTAGCCGGGCAGTAAGATACCTAACAGAACACACATTGCTCTTGTGGAGAGCAAAATGGGGGTTGCCCAGATTGATCTTTATGATACCATAAACCATTGTGTTTCTCCCATAAGCTGTTCCTTTCCACTGAATCAAGAAAAGCTATGCCTCTGTTTTGCTGAAAAAATTCTCCTCTGTGGTTTTTGTTCTGTTTGACACCTCTGTGAAATCAGTCTGGGTTTTTCAGGTTTCTGAAAACTATACTCATCTCTCTGCGGGATGTAAGAAGTTGCTGTTCTCTCCTGTAGGTGTATAACACAGACTTTCTAATTTTCATAGTGCCATTAATTTTCCTAACACCCAGTAGTAAGTGTTAAGCCTATTCTTATGGGTTGCAAAAATATGCAGTGTAAACCATCATCTGTCTCCATACAACTGTGGAGATATGTAGAGGATGAGAATCTGATTACATGAATTTTGTGACAACAGCCTTTTGGTGAAGAGGTAGAAGGTGAATTTTGTGCAAAAGTAATTGTTTTGTTAGTGATAGTGCTTGCAGCAGTGTTCACCTGGGCACGATCTGCTTCTGTGTACATGAAAGAAAGGCTGTGCTGCAGCTTTAGTGGTGCTGTGTCTGGATACTACATTTGTATCTGTTAAATATACAGGCAGACTTGTTTAACCTTAAAAATTCTCAAGTTTTCAACAACAGCTACAACAACAGATTAAGTTAATGACCTTTGCCTGGTTCTGTTTTACTCATGCCTGTTAAAATGACAGTAAGTTTTCTAATGTTTTGCCATTTGCTTCAAGGTGTGAGCAGGCCCCGCACTGGATGTGTCTGGCTTCTCTGTTATAGGTCACAGGTGTGGTGGTAAGGTTTTCATAGCCTTTTTTGTGAGTTCTTGTTTCATATATGGCAGACAGAAGAAACAAAGCTGTGTCTCAATATAACATCAAGGAGATTCCTTTGGAGATACCTTTTAATGGGATGAAAACTTTCTGTGAAAATGAGTCATTCAATCAACAAGGAAAGTAAATTCTACTATTTGCTTCGGAGATTTAACCTGTAAGATAGAAAGTGCTTAATACTATCTTTAAAGATCAGGACCTCACTAGGACTGATGTTTAATCATATATAGGTATGGAAGTCATCCCTCTCTCTAGTTTATAGCCTTAATTAAACTACTCATCCACAGTGTGAAAGGTGCTGAAGGACAGTCTCCAGGACTTATATAATTTTCTAAGTCATTCTGTTACTGTTGTCATAGGATTTTCACACATCTAAATTCTGGGGTGGGGGTGAAGGCAGTCAGATGAAACCATGTGTATTATTACCACAGCAGATTTCACACTTTAATGATTTTTCTCTATTAATTTTAGCAAAAACTTCTGCTCTTTTACTGTAAAATCAGCTCTTTTGTATTTCCAGGGATAGCATTTGACTTTTCTAGGACAAAGTTAGTACAAATGGTGTATAAATATAGCAGCAGCTGAGGACTAATAGCTGGGTCTAAATTCTGCTTGTTTTTCTGTTAGACTGGGATTCTTTGAATGACAGGTGTTCAAAGCATTGACAAGGGCAGATGGACTCTCACTGAGAGCTTACCAGTACTCTGTGTCCACCAGCTAGAGTGAGAGGCATCAGCTTCTTTCATTCAGATTTTCATTGCATCTCCAATCAAGAAATGTAACTGAGAAGAAAATAACCCTTTCTTCTTCTTCTGACTTTCTGACATAAGCTAATTGTTCTGTGTAATTTGAATTGAGCAAGAAGACAAAGAACTTTGAAACATGAAAACACACAATTATCTAAATGAGAGGGAGTGTACTCAATGCTAGCAGTTATTAAACATATATGTGCTAAGAAAATCAGGGTCCAGGTTAATAGGCAGAATCTGCTTTTTATTTTAGGCACATAAACATGTAGTCTTTAATATTCCAGCCTTGTTTTGCTGATAGTTTTTGATTAGTTCCCTTAATTTTGTCTCTACCTCATTCTTTCTTTTTATGGATGGGACTGATGCTTGGGTTCAAGCTTTTTAAAAAACGTGTGAAGGAAGAGTATGAACTATAGGACAGTAAGTACTTTAAAAAAAAAAAAAAAGAATAAAGGTGAATGACAGTGGTCTGGTACATCTGTGAAGTGGGAGTCCTAAAGACTAAGTCGTAATATAGATTGACACACGTCAGTGATGTTATTTGGATAAGTCATTTGTCATGAGCAGGTTATACTGATGAAAAATGTAGATAGTATTCTAAAGAAGTATTCTCTTCACACATAATCAGATTATTTTCCTACTATGTCTTTATTGTGTACAGCACAGTAATTTACAAAACATCTAAACAACAGGTTTGTCATAAGAGTTTTATGTATTACCTGTGCAAAGGGTTTGGTTGTGTAGCCTTATGAGAATAAAATGTGTACAATTGTCAGATGACTGTGCCAAAGTCAGCTCAAATCCTTCCACTTGGATGTGAAAGGGGGTGGTTTGGTGTGGTGGGGCTGTTTTGTTTCTATTTTCACTGTTTCACATCTTAAACTGCAGAAAATGTTTCTCCTTTGGACTATTAAAATGTAAAATGTTTCCCAGTTCACATGTTGGATTAGATACTCATAGTATAGTTGCTAAGGATACTGTTGACCCTCAAAAAGATTATGTACAAGAGGGAGAAGCATACAAATTCCAACTGGTTGTGAAATCAGAATAAATCAATCCTAAAAGAAGACCTGCAAAAATCCCTCCATTTCAATCATTGAAAATACACCCAGGAATCCTGTGGTAAATATTTTTAATTTTAGGTTCACCCTACTTGCTCTCAAGTATCTGGAAAACTTCTGGGAGTATAAAGTCCTGGGCTCCAAAGCAGCATTTGCTTAGGAAAACTATGAAGTCCTTAATTATGTCTGATGCAGGTGTAATAAGGATAAAGAGGATTAAGGGGTCTGAGAGCCATAACAAGCAAAAGAGAATTGAGCTATGGTCATGGCAAGAAATGGAAAATAAAAACCTGAGATTTATTCTGTGATCTTTTCATTGTCCTTTTTGTTCAGCTTCCTTTTCTCTAAGATCACAACAATGACCTGTGTCAGAAGGCTTTTGTAAGGCTTATTTCATTAGTTCTGTGAGCTGCAGTGCAGTAGCAACAACTGCCTTTGAGCACACAGAAGTGTAAAGAAGTCATCCCAAAAGTCTCTGTGTTGGCTTTCTGTGTATGTTTTTGGTAGCCCTCCATTTGCGTTGCTTACACGCGCCGTATTTTCAACAGGAATTTGAAAATATGCAAGAGTCACACGCTGCTGCCCTGTCAGTCCAAATAGTCTCATACTCAACTAATAGCTGGTGGAGCCACTTCCTGAGGGGAATGCTGCAAAGGACTGAGGTGCTAGGGATACCAATTTTCATACAAGAAGCAAAATAACAATGGACAGTTGTGAAGTCAGGAGGATAACCTGCTCTTTTGCGCTAGAAAATTGAAGAGTAGCTAGTGCTATGCTTGTGAAAATTTGAGAAGAAAGAATTGCTTTGAGGTGATGGGTGTTTGGAGTGGCTCAACAGCACAAGGCATGAAAATATAATGGTATGTTTGAGAGCTGGGAAGCAGTTTTATTGTACATTCTTTAATTACCTTGCATAGTGGAGGGTTGGGGGGGGGGAATCTTCCAATATGCCACTCTAAAACCACCCAAAAATTATCTTAAAATGGAAAGAATTCCTATTACTAAAGATGTGCTCAGCCATAATTTGCCATACTTCATTATTTTATACTATTGAAAAATTTGATCATTTATGATCTTATCAATTATTAATTTATGCTACAGTCTCATGACTTGCTCTGATTGTGGATAGAACAGGGGTACTTATAGGTATTTCCTTAACATTTGTATTAAAACAAATGCAAAGCTCTTGATTAGTTACAGAACTGGATAATACTAAGCAATTTATTCAGAATACAACTAATCAGGAAGGTAGGGCTTTGGAATGTTTACTGTTGCTTAGAGTGAAAGAGACTCTAATTAAAATGATAAGGTAGTCATGATTGGAATAAATTATTGAGGTTACAGAGATTACACCTTAAACCATTTGATTAATGTTGAGAAACTTTGTGAATATGTTCTAGGCCTTTAAACCTTAAAAAAGTGGATCCTAGAACATAATCCTTCCTTCAGTGTGGCTTTTGCAGACTGAAACAAACCCTCATGCTAATTTTCTTTTTCTCTCCTTCCAAATCTTCTACAATTTTATCTGCGTATTTTTATCTGGTTTTATCTACAAATATTTTTTACCTGTTGTTTACATGCAACTTAATAAAAAAAATGTGTGGAAATGTGTTTGCTAGTTGAGGGGTGACTGGTAGAAGAGGCTCATGTATTCCTGAAGAAAATCCAGTTTCCAGTTAAGATTTTCATTAAAATATTTGAGTCATAGTTAATTTGCATTAGGATTTATTATCTGAGCAAACCTGACCCATTAAACCTTCTAAATCTATTACTGTCAGTTAATGTCATGATTACAGGAAGAGCACAGGGTGTGCCATGGAAACACAGCTGTTCCACCAAATTTTTAACTTGAAATCACCATTGTGTAGTTTATCACTGAATTATTAGAGACAATAAATTATTTTATGCTAGCCACTCTCATGTCCATCTTTTTTAATATTTTCCTTGTCATTATAAGTGCCTTTAGCCTTACAGGCTAATGAAAGGTTCTCGTATCAAGTCTGATTACCACTCTAATGTTTTCCAGGCATGCTTAGTGATGAGCTTGGCATATGAAACAATTTCCTACAGTAATAAAGCTAATTAAAGTGGGCAGTCATCCCCACATCACTCTTTAATGAATTATAATGAGCTCATTAATCTATCCGGTCTTGCTCACCACATCTATTGACTAAGCTTCTCTGGCAGTAGAGGATAGAACACTTGCCGAGGAAAAAAATGGACACTGAAATGCATCTGTTTTCCCATTTTTGACTAAAAGCAGGAGAAAGCAGACGTATATTCTTAGTTGAATATGCTTTTTAATAATCAAAATTGGAAAGGGTAAATAGCTAAGTCCATGTAATGGTGGTGAAGGAAGAACCATGCAGGAATGTAACGAGGTCTAGTATTGCAGTGCAAGTGACAGAATAATTAATGCTTCTGTGGCACACACATATCATGTAAAATATGACTTACAAAAAATCTTTTAGTAACTGGCTCTCTGGGGAAACTGCCTAAAGAAAATAACATCAAGCTAATTTTTGGCTGAGCTTCTTGGCATTTTTCTTTGTTTGTGCAAAATGAGCAGAGAAGAGCTTGCAAGGTTATTTCATAACCAATTTCATAATGACAAATACTGGAGAATTAAATAGTAAGATTTATGAGTGGAACGAGATGATTCATGCAAATACACATCTAGAAAAAACACCTCTTTTTGCTTAGATTCTAACCCCACAACTTTCCCTGTCTGTATCAGATAAAGTCTCATAATAGCAAATCACAGCTAACCAATGGAGTTACCTGGTGCTTACCAGAATTCAGATGCTCTTAAGTAAAATCCCACAGGCACATTTTTGTATTATTTTATGCAGAGAATTTTATTTCTACCTGGCTTAGTGCATTGATATATTTCTTTACATGGTAGCTCGGAAACAGGGGGAGCAGTTCTGTATTAGCATGTTCATTATGCTGATGAGTGGTGTACTAATTAGACTGTACTGTTTTCTATGCTGGCCAGACTAGGTAGGTTTTATAGCTGGTGTTGTATTGTCTGTCTTAAATTTTGTATGTAGTTATGCTGTCAGGGCAATTAACTTATGATAGCTGAATTTAGTTTGTCTCAGTTATCTGACAAAGCCTTTTTTGTTGTTTTTTTCCTCGAAAACCATTAAGATGAACAAGTCTTTTCTTTTGTAATGACCTTACTGTTGGTCCAGAAATGAAATTTTCTGTATGTATGCAAAGTTGAAGGTTTTTAAAGATTGATACAGCTGCATAAACTTGCAGCAAAATGTCCAGTTGGTTGAACAAAGGTTTATTCTCAGCTGAAAAATGCATTTCCATTTAAGGTCAATAAATAATTGCATATGCAGTTTAGGAGGGAGTCAAGCTGAATGTATAGTCTAGTTAAGCTGGTTGACCACTACAGTGAATTACCTTCACTGTAATTCAGAATCTTTTCTTGCCTAATGATAAGTAGAGGTAAAACCTCAGTGGTTCTAGAGAAGTAATGTGTGTCAGAGCTCAGTGTAATAAATGGATGTATGAATCCATGTATGGATGTATGAATGAAAGAGGATATACAAAATTTTTTATTTAGAGAAACAAATTTGACTGTGCTTAGCAAGCATGATAAAGGCAGGAAAAAAATCTTAATGTTTTATATGTGTAAATGTTTTGTAAAATGTAGCAAGATGTTCTGAAATATTAAAATGATTTGCTGATTTGCTCACTAGCTGTGCATGATTTTGCTATTTGCTGATATTTTCTTTAAAGGGTCAGTAATACTGTATAGGATGTCTATTTGGAAGTCTTTAAGCAGTAGCAAATTACAAGTATGAAATATAGAGGACATCATGTTCTCTCAATACACCATGATATAAAGAGAGTCTATGGTACTTCTGGGGTCTTGCTTTTTCTAAATCTGAAGGTCTTTTTCTTTTCTGTGTCACCCTTGTGGACCTAGGGAACCTTTTGGAATAAATTAGTTAGGCTGGTGTACTTAAAGTTTATCCAAGAAAAGGTATTAGTTCTTTGCACAATAACCATGTGTGCAAGCATTTGTATATTTGATCCTAAAGTCTTTCCTGAAATGACATGTTATTTTCATAATTATAACCTCAAGCAGAGCTGGCTGGATCTCTTCTCCTTTCTTACTCTCTTGAGAGCATTTAATAAGATTACTTCTGTTAATTCTAGTGTGCTTAGAACATCTAAAAACTTATTCATTGCTTTCTTCCCTGAATCATCCTCATCAATCAAAAATTACTTTTGTATATTTTTATTCAGGTACTAAAGAAAAACTTGATTTGGCTTTAAAAGCACTAGTGGTAAAATACAAATATATATTTTGTCCTTTTTGTGTACAAGATGTTGTTTTGTCACATTTTTCCTTACACCTGGAAAGAGCCAAAGTCACTATTTCATAACACTCCCCAATCCTCCTGTCTGAAATTTTCTTGTGATTCCTGGAGGGCAGGACAAAAATATTTTAGAGCTGAAATACTGAATTCAGCATAAAATAGTGGATATTTTGTCACGTATACAAGCTGATAGTAGGAGACTACAGTGGATTCAGGAGAGACTTGAGCTCAGTGGCCTGTGCTGTGTTGGAGCTAGAAGAAACTTTTCTATTGATCTCCTCACAGGGCAGCCAGGATCCAATTTGGAGTTGTCTCCTCATGTTTAGACAAATGAGGTTTTGTGTAGGGACATTATTCTCTGAATATGAAGAAATACATTTACTGGTATGGCAGTAATGAAACTTTTACAAAAATGCTGCAGTTGGCAGATATTTTTGCTTTATTTTTTGGCCTGAACATTTTTTTTCTTGCTGCTTGGCAGAAAGAAACTGACATACAAATGAAACAGTGGCTGCATTTCAGTTATAAATTAAATTATGTTTGCACAAAGTTATAGATTTTATGGGTATTCTTTCATGTGACTTGGTCTATATGTATTACATGATTAATAAAGTTGTTTGCATGTAAAAGTGTGAAGGGGTTTTGGTTTTGCTGATTTGGTATTAGGGAAAAAATTAGATATGAATAGAGTATTTTACCCCTAATGATAATGAGAGTTAATAGGGCAGTATTAAATTGCTAAACATATGCTTACAAACAAACAAAACCCCACCCTGATTATAGAAGGCTTTTGTCAAATTAATAAGTGCAATGAGGTCTTCCAGAGAATTTGCAGTGCTGAAAGAAAATTGGTGATTACAGAAGCACTCTTGGCAAATAAGATTATTGTGAAGAAAAGGAAAAAATGTAATTAAAAAATTGGTGTTTATTTCCACATCAGTAGATGCACCAGCAACATTGGGGGAACTAATCCAAGGAATGAGTCTTGAAATGCCAGTTGAAGATATCTGAGAGTAGTAATGGAGCAACGGAGAATAAGGAATCTCTTGCACCAACTACTCATTCTAGGTGTGAAACTGGTATGAGAAATTGTTGAACTGCTTAGTCTTGCCTGTTATCTGTCGTTTTAATCTTCGTAGCTAAATGAGAGATGGAAATAGACAACTGCTTTCTGTTTGTTGGGGTTTTGAAAAAGTTCTTTTAGTTAGAGTTTGTTACTGGTTAAATTAGTAGAAACTATTCTGGAAAATAGATTTGCTTGGACTATGAATGAATGTAATAAAGGGGGAAGAACAAACCTGACTTCCCAAGATTTTAATCAGACCTCAGAAATCTAATGGAACAGTCATGCATGTGAATAAGGATGATCTGTTTTGTGTACACAAGTTAACTCAATTTCCAAAAACCTTTCAACAAAGCTCTTCATCAAAGGCTTTTAAAAAATAAGATGATTAGAAAAGTCTTCTCTTGGATTAATGGCAGACTAGGTGCACAGTACAAAAGCCATAAGTAGTCATTTATTAAAGGAAGAATTATACTTCTAGAAGGTGCAGAATAATCAGGATTAAAATGGAGTTTGAAATGTTGCAGAAAGATTTCATCATTCTAAATGATGTAAAGATGAAAGGCAGCTGAGATTCAGTGTCAGCAGACACAGTGGAGTGCACAAAGGGAAGCACAATCCTATTTTTCCAAATGAGGAAAGAGGACTTTCAGATATGGTACATAGTTCCTTGAAAAGACCTCCTTAGTACTTTCTGAAATAAAATTTTTAAAAAAGTTACATACAGTTGAGCATTGATTCTTAGCAGTATCCTGATTACCAGGTTCAAATGAATGACATGGTCCAACTAGGAAGGGTGGATGATAGGTTTTGATCAGACATACAGGATATCCTATGTAAGGAAGGAGGTATTTGCTAGCTTCTAACAGATGACAGTAGTTAGGAAATAAGCATGTGGATTTATAAAACAATGGAAGTCCTGCAGGAGATGAATAGGAAATACACCTGTCTTATCTTAAGGAAGCAGGAACAATTACAGTGTTCCACAGCAGGTTGAAAACCAAAGGAAGTTTGGGGGCTTTTGTTTCACTTGTTTTCTCTTCATGAATGTAGAATTTATTTAGGGATATCACTTTAGGAGGCATCGTACTGTGTATGTGAATTCTGGCCGTAAAGGGCCAGTAAGTGGATTAATTATATTGGGAAAAATACATTCATGTGTTTTGTTATGCTCTTGGCTGCTGTTCATGATTTCTGAAGGTTAGATACATCTTGGGCTTCCCCTGGTATAATCATTCAGTTTTATGTTCTGTAGTTTATTAATCAAGCTTCATTCTTTTAAACATAATACCTTTTATTAGCACTCAGAAAATTTCAGCAGGAGTGAAAAAAAATCCTAATTAATTTGGTCAATCTGTATTTCAGAGTTAACTGTGACTCAATGTGAAGAAAACATTATTTAGCTTTGTATTCATAGATGTCTGAAGTCAAAGTAGTGTAGCCTATATAGTCTCTTTGAGTGTTACCTTCACAGTAGAATATCAATTGAATTCTAGTATTTAAATGGATATAACTGCCCTAATTTGCCCACTAAAACATTTATCAACATGTTCCATGTAACTGAACTTAGAATATGTTATAATATTGCATAAGTCTTTTTTAGGCTTAATCACCCTTATTTATCATTAAAAGATCAGATCCTCTGCTCCCCAAACTCCAGTTGATTTCCTGATCAAGAAATGGAGAGTTGCTCCTTTGGAAGATGGAGCTGTGTGGAAAGAAGATGTACAAAGTGATGTCTGTTTCTGATATGATCAGGGGCTACAAAGCTGATTAAGGATTTTGTTTGTTTGCGTTTTTCCTACTGGAAAGATAACTTGGAGTGAGAATCTGCATGTGCTGGGTTAAGGTGGTTATGGGAGATGGCTCTGAGTTGTCGTGTTATGCTTTAATGGGAATTTTTGAAGCATGGACTTGCTCTCACCCTTGTTCTGGGCTTCAGCAACAGCTGGCAGGGCAGTGTGGCATGAGAAGCAGGCAAGTTAAGTGTGACCATTGCCTGCAATCAGCAGGGATGCTCTTCGGGAGCATTGTTAGAGACAAGACTAACTGGACTGGCAAGGCACCAAAACAACAGATGAGCCAAAGGACAAAATCAATGTGCCTCGCACATGTGAGAAATGCAGCCAGCCAAATAATTTCTCTCTTGGTGTGACTGAAAGGAATTGATAGAACAGATACAAAGTGATGCACTAGGTACAGCTAGAGTGAGCACAGAATGGGAAGTCACGCTGTGTACGTGAGGTGCCATGGTTTACTTACATTGGGGACCAGACCACTGACTTCATTTTGACACATGAAACAATGCAGACTTGGGCTCTCTGCTAATGTTAGGATCATTTAGACTTTCATTAAAACAAGAGTAACAATGAACAATGCAGCTAATCATGGTCTGACAAAAAACTCATTTCTGAAAACATGGGCTGTAATATCCAGCAGTCTACTCGTGTTACCTCACATAGGTAGATGCTCTTCCTTTTGTTAAAACACAAGTGGTGTCTCAGTTTGGAGAAAGATAATAGTGCTCCTCTGCAAATTTCCTGTAAGATCCAGAAAACTAGTTGTTGCTTTTCAGGTGTCAGGTGGGATAAAGTGAACCATAGAAGATACCCACAGTCCATAGTCTAGATTCTAATGCTGTTTGCAGAAAAATACTGTGCATGTTAAGCCTTGTGTTTTCTCTGAATGTTCTAGACAGTTACCCAGAAATTTATTAATTTTTCTGTGTAGATCTGCTGCATAACTTAGAGGAAGCTTCAGCTGTTATGGCATTTGTGTAGCTTTCTTGACCTGATACTCAGTTTTAAATTTCTTAGTTTGGTTTGTTCCAGGATTATTTTCTTAAGACACTACATCTTAAGTAATTGTTGATTTTTGCAGTAGCCAAAGTTGGTAAACAATCTATTTAGCATCTGAGATTCAGCGCATTTATCAAATGAGTTTTATTATATTCTAACTTTTGGTATTTTTTTGGAAGCATAGTCTGTTTAGTATCAGAGGAAAAGCATTAAATTTATCTTCTGGAGTACTTGGTTAGTTCTGTTTATAGCACTTTGATCACAGTAAGCACGACATTCCTATTTGTTCCAAAGTATGAAGAGGTATAAAATAAGTTTGCAAAATTAAAATGATTATTCTTTTTGGCACTTATGCATAACCTGCTTCAGTGGTCTTCACACACAGCACCATTTTTCATCTTGTGAACTGATCTGAGGAGAAACAGATTTGCTGTTCTGTTTAGCATTTTCCCGAATGAGCAGAATTAAACTAGAACAGGAAAATACTGGCACTGAGACATAACTCAGTCATAGCTGACAACTGAAAATAAGTAAAAGGATGATAATTTGTAGAATATTCTGACCGTAAGTATATACAATAATTACAGCAGATCCATAATGAACTTGCAGCTAACTAGTGGAATTTTTTTAACTATCAGAGGATGTAAGTGAAGAAAATGACAGATAGCTTTTTGCACACAGCTGCTTTTTTTACATTTGGAATTTAGACTGAAAAACTTTTTGATTATCTATATTTAATAAAAGAAAGCAGTTCTATTTACAGATCATGCTGTGTCTAAAAGTTCTCTTCAACAATGAGGTGTTAATTGACTTTTTATCAAGCATTTCCAGAGTCATGGACATGCTTACTTCAATGGAGAGCAGAATTCTTATCCTTTTTTAAGAATAAAATAATGAACAGCATTCATAAAAACAATGAGAATAATAATGAAATGGAATGTATGTTTAATTTATTAAGCTCAGCAAAATGGCCTCAAAGCTACAATGTATACAGGTAGTTTATGAACAGATGCCTGGAGTGTAGATTGAATTATTTGGACTGATATTTTCATAGCATCCATGTTCTCATTGGACTGGTAGCGTTGATAAAATATTGGTAGAAACTCATTTTGCAGGAAGGTAAGGAATCAAAGTGGCAAAGGGTGTTAGTTTAGTAAATGGAAGAAGTAAATGTCACCTAGCAGACTTCTCAATCTATGGACATTTAATTGATTTTGGTTGGCTTATGAACTCAACTTTACTTATGTGACAATCTGTTTTTTCTTTTACACTCTATAAATATTATAAGGGCTGAAAAAAGCAGGAGAAGTATTTTGCATATGTAATCATGCCCACACTATAATTGGGCTTAGTTTTCTAAACATAGGAATACATGGGTCAAGTATCTATTGGAATGTGGAGATAGCTAAGAGTCTGACTGTCACAGCCCCAGAGTATTCAAAGTGTATTTAAAAAGCCCTACTTCACGAGGGAAATGGTTTTTTCCAGCTTAGTAATTGCAGTGTAGATTTAGAATGCATTGAGTGAATGCTCTCCTAAAAGCAGGCCATCCTTTTCAAGTTATTTCCTCTTTAATATCTGTTGCTGTGACAATTCATTAGGAGGCAATATTGGTTTTCTGGGCAGTTTGGGTTTGGGATTTTTTTTGTTGTTGTTTTTTGTACTATAAATCCCCATCAGACTGTGCCTGCTATTTCTCATTCACCTTGAGAAGCTTTTCTCAACAAATTTTTTTGTTTTTTCCACAGCAGCTTTGCCCTGTGTTATAGTTTCTCAGCAGATAATGAAGCATTTCAGACCTCCTAAGGAGTAGAGATGGCCTGTTCCTGAATTCACACTATCAGATACACACTGCTGTTTGCCCACAGACTAATGAATAACACAGCATTCCACCAGTTTTTGCTGCTGTCCACTCCTTTCAATAGCATGCAACTTCTTTGATATCATTCATACAATCCTTCACTGAAATATTTTGGCTCTTGCATGAAAAAATTATTCTTGGAGCCTCCTCTGCTGTAGCTTTCAGTAGTTACTTTCTGGAGGAACTATATTCAGTGTTTTGGCAACAGTTTTTTCTGCAACATTTTTTATTCTGTTAATGCTACATTCAGACAGGTGTATGGGATATTGACCTTGCCCAAACCTTTTTGCAGTCAACTGCTTGACAGTATGTTTCCTGTCTTTTTTTCACTCTCTTGCATTTGAAGAACGATTGATGCCTCTGCAGATAGTGTGCAGCAAAATGAGATTATAAAATCCTAATTCTCCTCTGCATTCAGCAAGAAGCAGCTGTCTGCTGCTCCAGGCAAGCAGGGTTCTATCGTGTATAGCTGTGACTTGGGAAGATGAACACCATTGCTCCTTCCTCTTTCTTTCCCTTGCTTTATATACCCAGCATGATGCCATATTTTATGGAATATTCCTTGGATCAGTTGGCTGCCTTGGCTTTGTCCCCTCCCAACTCCTTGTGCCACCCTCCTCTCCTCACTGCAGGGGCTGTATGAGAAGCAGAAAGGGCTGTGTAAGTGCTGCTCAGCAGAAACAAAAGCAACTCTATTTCATCATCATTTCTTCCAGACCAAATCAAACCCATGGCCCTATATGAGGTGCTGGGAAGAAAATTAACTCTACCTCAGCCAAAATCATAATAGAGTCCAAACTTAACAGTCTCAAATATCCCAGAAATTGCAGGGCACTGGTTTTCAAGCGCCATGTCCCACTGGCAAGTATTAATCAGAGTTTTGCTGGAATGAGGCCGTGCAAGGGAAAAACCTTAGCCCTGCATATTTTTCTCCAAGCTCCAAGGATGGTTATGGTCTAAATTTTATGAGACAATTGTTTCATGGAATATGGAAGTGCCTGGAGAACTGTGCTGAGCAAGAGGAGTCCATTCCTTGCGTGTGTGAGGAAGATCCAGCTGGGTGCACGACTGCTTTCTGCCAGGAGAGAGGCACTGTAGGTTTTAATTCTTTGGAAGCTCTGTGAGGCAGAATCTTTCTTCAAGCTCTCATTAGTCTGCTTTTCCTCTTAGACAAAACCTAGTGCCAAAGCTCATCTCAAAAATCTTTCCTGCTGTGGTTGAGACATGCTGTTACAGGCCTCATTGCTGTTTGCTTGTGTATGCTTTCTGAAAGATATTTTTGTAATAGTCTTGGCTATGGGACCTTGATGTTTTCCTTTTTCCACTGTGTATTGTACTATTCTATTTTCCTTTAAGTTAAAAAGGAGAAATTCAAAAGGTAGCAACAGTGTAAAACTGTGCTGGCAAAAAGAACTCAGAACAATGTAACAAAAATTTGAGGTACAATAGCTGATGCCATGTTGTTTTTAAAACCATTTTTTTAAATGAAGACCTTGCTTTGATAAAATAGTAGTTGCTGATACTTAAAACCATTTTTTTAGAAGCAGATATTTTTGCTAACAGTAATGTTAAATATGTACTAATATCATATTCAGTGCTGCAGGCTGTATTCTGGGATGTGCAGAAATTTTATTTTCAGCTAATGTTCCTAAACATCAATCTGCTAGTAGATAGTAAAATGCTTCCATAGCATATAATAAAGAAAATTTCTGTGAGTTTTTCCCTACCAGATAATGCATGTGCTGGCTTTTTTCTAAATTTGGACCTTTCAGAAGATCTGTACGTCGTACTGAAGCAGAGTGTAAGCAGCCAGAGATGGTGTATCTCTTTCCATTGCAGCTGTTGTAAATATTTGCAATATTGATGTGTATGTGTCTTGTTTCTTCTTCCAATTCTGTTAGGACAGATGATGAGCAATATAATTACTTTGAAAGATAATAATGGTAACCTTTTATGTGAGGAAAATGGGTTTACACTCTACTTTTTTTGTCCTGTATTTCTGTGTTTATTTGGATTTACAAACACATTAGTACTGACAGAGTGCAAGTTTATCACACTGGTTATACCCTTTAGAACTGCTGAACTCTACACAATCTAAATAATTTCTATGCTCTTACACTGTTATCAGCTGATAACTAGAGGTCCAGTTTTTTTGTTTTCAGAATAAGTGTTGTGAATATACCACATGATTTCCAGAAGTTTTCTTGTCATATGGCTTGTGGGTTTCTGTTTTTCCATATTAGTAAAATTTCCAGATTAGTAAAATTTCCAGATTAGTAAACTTCCCAGATTAGTAAACTTCCCAAACTAAATGTTGCCATGCTAGAAGGATGTAAAAATAGAGTTCTTCAGTTACAGTTGTTTGACCAGCTAGTTGGCTGGTTAGTTTGCTAGATTTTTAATTTTCAACAGTTCAGTCTGTTAATTTGAGTTTCTCTCCTTGGATGTTTATCAGAACAACACAAAACTACATGATTGATATTTCTTCTTGAAATATGATGTTGAGACTTACATGAACTCATGAAGTTTCCTGGGGACAGCTTGCAGCCTTCCTCTTGGGCCTGGGCTTGGCTGCAGTTTTAGCTATTAGAGTCAGTTTCATACAGGTCAAATTGAGTTATAGTGGTTATTTCAGCAAGTGGTAACTACATTCTTTCCTCCCTCAGTTAATACCAGAACTGCTGCTGTTTTAGCTGATGTGGTACAAAAGATGTATGGATGGGGAGTGTGCTTTCCTTTTCCAGTGCATGTCTGTTGTACTTTCTTCTTCATTTCTCCAAGATCAAGAGCTCTGCAATAATGCTCTAAATTGGTATTTCTCTAATGTTGTTTTGTATGATTAAAATTATAACATTTCATAGCTGTTTCTCAAATGAAAAGGAATGACCTGATAGGATCATCCCTCAGTAAAAAGACTTAAAAGATTTAGAAAATAGTGAAATGGACTTCTTTGCAGGGAGCTATTCAAATTTCTATGCAATGTCTTTGGATACATTAATTTGTTTATGCAGCAACTTAGAAAATATTATTGAAAATACCACACATGACAAAGGAAAATTGAGTTTCATTATTTGAATGTAATTATCTCACACTATGCGAAACAGCCTTTTCTTGTCATGAGCAAAGTAGAAGTGTTAAGCCTATTATAACATTTCTTTGATGTTTTTGTAGGATGGAATAAAAGATGAATGCTCAGTGCTGAAGCTGCAGCTGAAGGAGAGAGATGAACTCATAGCCCAGCTTCGGGAGGAGCTGGTAAGCAGCAGAAGCAATGGGGGGTTTTTTGTTGGTGGTTTTGAGTTCCTTTACCGGATAATGTCACTTTGAGACCAGAAATTAAAGAAATGCAATTTCACACCTGCTACAGAATTACTAGCCTAAGGCTATGTTAATCATTCTGGTAACACTGACTGTACTTTTCTAGGGGTTTGTCAGCCTCTGAAGTGGCTACTGTCTATATCCACTGCTTGTAAAAGTTTCTTTGAAAAGCTTGTGTTGACAGTTGTCTTGATCAGAGGCAGATAAGCACAGCATTGTATGCATATGCCAGAAATCTTGAAGAGCCATGCACATGCCTGATAAATTGTCATTACTTCTCCCAGGAACAGCTTTTCTCATCTATATGATTGTTCAGGAGAAAAAGAAGTATGTTTTTTTCTCCATAATAGATGTCTTTGCATAAAATAATAAATATTCTTACACTTTCTGAATCTTTATGTAGCATATGAGCTACTAATGCTTGGCTACTACTGCTTTAAGAATTGACAAAGTACTTTCCAGTGACTGAAGCAAAATACACGATACAGCAATTAAAAAAAACCAAACCACATGAAAATGCATTTTATTGTTTTGTTAAGGCTTTGCTAACAGAATTTTAAGATTGCTTTTTTGTTGGAATGGGGTTAAAGCATGGATGTCTTCAGTATTTTTAAATAAAGGAGAGGGAGTTTCCACCTCCTCTCTCACAGCAGAGAACTTAAACACTTGGCAGGGAAAGCAGTCACTACATTCAGGAAGATAGGGTCACCACATTCAGGAAGACATTCAGGATGTACATTCCTTCCATGAAAGCTGCAGGTGTGTGGGCATCTAGGATTTTGTCTAAGCACCCTTTGGGACAAGGGATTGTTTCCCTAATTAGATCTTAATTAGCTGATCTATCTCAGGGGTTTTTTGTGCCTTTCTGTCTCATGCTTCATGGCTAGCTCAGAACTCAAACAGAATTAATTCAGGTCTAGCTATTACTGCATATTTTATATACTCACTAAAAACACCAGTATATTTTTATGCCAAATACTGAGTTTTAGGTTGCATGGGAAAAATGTAATCCTACCCAAGAGTGGAAGATTTCTTTTCTGTATTAATGTCTGCAAAATATATACACATCATCAATATTCTTTGTTTCGTATTTGGCTACTTTAAGAAATGTTGTGTTGTGTAATTATTGTCTAAAATTAAATGACAAAATGGGACACAGGGTACATCAAACTTCTCCACCGTCCTGGAGCATTAATTTTATATCAGTCTAATTCAGAACATATGCTATTTAACTGGTGGACAATTTTGTCAGTGTAAAATTACCCTGTATTGACACAGGGAGCTGTAGCTCATTTGCTGTTTAGTGTTGTCAAAGTTCATCTGTGTATACATCACTTGGAGAAGACCCACAGGGAACTGTCATAATAGACAAAAAGTACATCATCTTAGGGCCATGAAATAAGGATTTCTGTATGATTTAAAGTAAGTATCATGGATTTAATCCATGATCAATTGACTTCAGTTTCGATACTCTAAGACTTGTAAAAGTGCAGGTGGGATTCTTGAGATCATGTTTAGTCATTTAAGTTTTGAAAGGACTCAGTAGATCTTATTTACTCCTAATTGAACTGAAAAAGCCACGTTGGGAGGTGGATATGACAGAAACTACTTTAGTTTATGAAACCTAGAAAAAAAGGAGTGGGTTCCCACAGGATTGGAAAAAATGGATTTTTTGTTTTGGTTTGTTTTGTTTTTTGTTTTTGTCTGAGTTTCTAACTGCAGTCATAGGGATACTTTTTAAATCTCTACTGTATCTTCTATTTCAATACTGCACATCCAGTGCCCTTTTCTGGAGGGGCCCTGGACGGCACTTGAAGAGATTTGCTCCTGATTGTGTGAGGTGCTCTTAGAGCTTCATGCAGGGGAAGTAAGCTCTCTTTTCAGAGCTGTTAAAAATGAATTAAATTATTTGATTGCTAGGAAATTCTGATACTGTTTTCCTTCCTTGCATAAAATTGGTCAAAAATTGATCTGAAACCTGCTTTAATATTCTGCAAATGCTACTCTTATTTATGTGTTTGTAAATATTCGGAAAGTAAATGTTTATAAAAGTTAAGAGCAGTATTTTTGGCTAATGAAACTGTATGTGTTTTCACATAGCTGCAATTTATTATAGACATAGCACTTAATAGAAGACTAGCATTTTTAGTTTTGTATCTTGGAGCAGCCCATGTTCCATTTGTCACTCTGAATATGGAAATACAAAATTTGTAAATGCAACTTGCCTGTCTTGAAATCATGGCATCATGATGCTAATTCAGAAGTAGCACATAAAAATTGATTTGAGCAGGAGTCAGTTTTGTGCTTCTTGAGAAATACATGAAAATCTGTAGTTTCCAGCATTTAAGTTGAACGTTTGCCTGTAGATGTAAAATCCTTGGTTTAGCTGGTTTTACTTTAAAGCTCTTCAACTAACCTAAAGTGAACTTCAGGTAAATTTTGGTTCTCCAGGAGCTTTTGCTTCTTGCTTTCCTCTAGATTTGCTAGACTTTTCTAGTAGTTTTCCCCTCCCTCCCTTGTGGTGTTTTTTTCCCCTAACTTTTAAATGCTTTTAGAAAAGCATTTCTACCTCATTTGAGTGTATTATGAAGGAAACCTTGAGCTGAGCTGAGGAAAATGTCAATGGAGTGTGAGCCAATGAAGCTTTAGAGCTTGTAATTGTTACATAACTTTTTAGGGGAGAAAAGGGTAAATACTTGAGGAATGAAAGTAGGGGTTTAGATGCTCAGCTGCAATACCCAGGTAGAAAGGATAAAATGCAAGGAGCCATCACCTACATCCTAGTGAAAAAAAGAAGAACATGGAATTGTGGATTTTTTGTTTGTTCTGTCTTTTAGTGATCATTTTGTATTGACTCCCTTTGTCACCAGAAGTGTGTCGGTCTTTGTAGAAATGAATATAGGTAGGTTAGGGAAGTGGAATTAATTCTTCTATGCTCTTATTATCTCCTGAAAAATGCTTGCTTCAGCTATGTCAGGTACCCAAACCTGCTCCAAACCTATCTGGAAATGGTAAACCTCGGCAGGAACTGAAAATTTGGGTTCAAATCATCACTTGTCTCAAAACTGTACTCATTTGTGAAAATATTATCCAGGAAATCAAATTAAGCATATCCATTCTGTAGGGAATGTGCTCTTCTTTTCTCTTTTCTTCTTTTTTCTTCCATAAATTAACATCTTAGTTTTCATTGGACACGAAGATGTTTGGAACCTCAGCTGTCTCATAGCCAGCTTTGCCTGCAACTGCATCTTTACATATATTTTCCCAAATCGATCTTTTTCCACTGCAGTGTGAGCACTTAGAATGACTTTAAGCAGAAAATATTTTCATGTTATATTGGCAAAAGTAACTGACTGCTGTTTATAGTAACATTTATTCTACTGCTGTCATTGGTACAGCGACATTCACGCTGAAAAATGAGTGTTAACAACATTATCCTTTCAACCCTGATTCCCTGTGTGACTTAAAGTTGTGTGTTGTGCCACCAAAAAGAAAAATGTGGTGAGGCAGTTTGAGTGTATTCTGAGTGGAACTGGAGTCAAAGTTAGGTCAGGAAATTAATCCCCCTTATAGCCCAGCTGTTGGGGATATTTTTCTGCCATGGAGGTGGCTCTTTATCAAGTGTTAGACTTTCTACATTTATAGAATAGCGAGGCACAGAGCTAGCTAAGTGGGCTTTACCTCAAGCTGTAGAAGTTACTGCTTTAGGACTAGATACTCTAGAATCAGCTCAACAAAACATAACTGCCCTATTTTTATTTTTTAAGCCTTTTTCTCATCTTTGAAAATCATAAATAAGCTCTACTTCCTTGCCCAAAACTTATGTTAATTATTTGAGAGGGCGTGGGACTTGTGCTGTGCTTTGTGGGGAGGGGGTTGGTGGGTGGTTGTTTTTGGTGAGGAGGGGTTTTCTGTATTTGTTCATTTAGTTGCTGTATCCTAAATACAGTGTATTCCTGGAGGGCAAGTGTGGTGGCAAGCTTAGCTGTTTTCTGTAGGTTGATTTCAATAATGGGCAATTAGCCAATTGCACAATTTTTGAAGTATGGTGAAGATGAGTACTTGTTATTCAGCTTTGAAGTGTAACAGAAAACCCTAGATGCATTTGAATCCTGCTGAGGAGCTGTTTATGAAAGGCACTTGAGGTTAAGTGTAAAAATCACCTCAAAATGTAGTTATGCCAGTACAGACCCCTTGAATTTTACAGTCATAACGTCACAACTTGTTTTGACAGGCAAAGAATGAGATTTGGATAAAAATTTCACGAACACATCAGGAAAATAGTTTTTTGAATTGTTGTGTAAAAGAGAAATTTTCATTAGTCCAGGCTATTTTCAGAATTTTAAAAACAGTTGTCCTTGAAATTTTAAAGAAATTAAATAGTTCCCATTTGAAAAGGATAATAGTCCTTATTTTTGGAAAAAGCAGTCTAGATTAATCTTTACACTGATAACCCGTTTCCTTTACATTCTGCTGGTTTGTAGTATTATTTCATGTTGGCTGTTTTTATGAGAGGGTAACACAGACCTGTGGATAATTTACCTAAGAACCAGCATTTGTAAGTAGTTTCAAATCCTCTTTCTTCGCCATATTTAGGGAAAATTAGGAGTAGAAAAGAAAAAGATTAGGTGTACTTAAACATTATTAAAGTGTCAGGCTTCTTCCCCCTTTTTTTGCAGGAGAATTAATTGCACATATTCCAGAAAAGGCTTATCTGAGCAGTAATTACTCTCTGAATCAGTTCCACAAGACAGACATGGAGTGTGAAAATGGCAATATCCTATAACCCACAATGGAGATTAGGCTCCAATTCCTTGTCTACACCAGTCCCTTGATGAAAAGCTGCCAGTCAGATAGGATCTTTAATATTCTTTGGCACTTGTAGAGGTGATTCTGCATATAAATTTAAGTTCCTACTACAAAACATTGTCATATCATGGTGTTTGGCATAGATAAAGAAATATGTCACTAGCACAGAGTGTATTCCTGGTCTTCATTGAGGCTCTGCTCTGGAGTATTTCATAGAAATAACACTGCAAAATGAGCAGACCTGAAATACAAAATTTTTCCAAAGTCTCCCTTGAGACACAGTGCCAAGGCTTGCCCTCCTTCAATAATAATGCACCCTCTGTGCCTTTCTGGCAGGAGTGTCACTTGTAGACAGCTGCCTTCATGAGATGTGCAATGTTTTACTGATGGGTATGTACTTCTAGTATAAGCAGAAAATTCTGATCTGGCCTTAGGCCAAAATCTTGGAAAACTTTATTTTTTGATCCCTCCGAAGGACAAAATGTATGTCTCAATGTCACCTTTCCTTTTTTTCACCTAATTTTTTTAACCAGTTTTTTCTCTAGTGAAGATCTAAAGATAGCTGACAACAGGTGAATTTTAGGACAAATTAGAAATGGCATCTTGGAGGCATGGTGGGAAGGAAGACTGTGTTGCAGTTCAGCTTTGTTGATGTTTTCCTTTGTAGAATGAAAGTTGGCTAAAAAGTATTGAAATTCATTGCTGCTTGATGTGGCCCTGAATTTGTGATAGTAGATAAATTCTCAAAGAAGTACTCAAGCTGGCATGAGAATGACTGCTGTCAGTATCAGCTAATGAAATGCTATGGCATATGTGTGTTTGTAAGAGCACAGAGAAAGGTAATATTGCTTAAAAACAATTACATGTGTGCTGGGAAGCTTGTTTTGCTCCTGAAGATCAACACTTTAATTTCTATGACTTAACAGCTTCAGTATGCTGCTAAAGGCATGTGTGTGGCACATTTGTATTGTAGTCATCTGATGTGAATGACTTTCAGATTGATAAATGTATTATCCTCAGCTCTGCACTACAGTGTTTAATGAATCAAGTGGTAGTGTTGTTTCTTCCAATAATTACCTTTCTGATTGGGGAAATATTTTTGCTTTTCACAATACAGGGATATCTGTCTGTACAATTTGCTAAGGATCTGATAGAAGAATAATCTTTTGTTTGATTTCTCCTTTCTCCCCTCAATGCTGATTTAGTGTCTTGTCCAGTTTTCTTTGCCATAGCTGGGCATGATTCACAGAAAAGTCTGTGCATGCACACGAGTGTAGCAAATATCACAAATGAAGAATCATCTGCATTTTAATACCAAAATATAATTTTTGTTTGCATGCTAGTGAAGTTTTTTAAGGAAGGGTATAATGCAATTTTCATCCTCAATGAATATTTTTTCATTCACTCTCAATATATTCCAGAATTTAAAGACATCGCATATTTTTGTCTGTAAATAAGACATTTTTGTTCACACATGAGAATTTTTAGGAAAAAAAAAATTAAAAATACTTTAATGTAAGGACTGAGAAACTGTTCTTAAGACACCAAAAAGCTGAACTGCAATCTCTGTCCTTTTCTAAATACATAACCTAACAAGAAATTACTTGCATTAAAATATTTCTTACATCTCACTAATACTGCTTCTCAGCACCTGAATCCATAGATCCTCTCCAAGTTTTCTATATTTTTTTGTTGTTCCCTTATTACTCAGTTTCAATTTGTTATTGGAAATGCAGAAGATTTAAGAGATTCAACAAAGAATCTGTTTCAAATTCTGTTTCAAAGACTGAGCACTTTCTCACTGAAAATACCTTCTGTACTTTGGCATCATGAATATTGCATGGTTCAAAGGATGCTCAGACACTTCCTCAGGTCCTCTGCCTTCTTTGAAACACATTCTTCAGTGATTTTACGTTCTGTTTAGAGCTGGGGCATGTATGTGGCGTTTTAGTAGAACTTCCATAGAAAAGTTCTGGTTCAAATCTAGTAGTTTGTCTACCTGAAGTTTTAGCTCTGAAACGGAGAAAGTTACCCTTTCCAGTTTTTGGAGAGCAAAAAAGCACTTTGCCATAGCTGTTTCCCATGGTTTGGAGAAGTGAATTAAATAGAATAAAGTACTACTGATCTTCTAGATGTGAGTAGCTAACCATTATACTGCATGCCCTCTCATCTCTGTTATTCACCCTAGGATGGGTGGGAGGGATGCTGAGGCTGGAGAGCTACTGGAGTGGCCATTTATTTCAGAGATGTTGGATAAATGCCTTTTCTTTTTTTGCCTTTTCCTTTTTATTTTCTTTCTTTTTTTTTTTTTTTTTTTTTTTATTTTCTGAGCGGAATAGCAATCTTACAACAAGAGGTAATTTTTGGTCACAGTGTCAAGCCTCTTTCTTCCATCCAGGTCTTTAATGCTCCCTTTGGATTCTTTCTTCTCCTGTTTTGATTTTCTGCATCTTTCTTCATCTTTTGAAATACTGTTCCATCCTTTCTATAGAAACCACACACAGTCTGCACATCTTTTAATGTCCTGTGCATGTTTTATCAATTCTTCATCCAGAAGCTTATTGATGCACACTTCTGGTTTTTGGGTGGAGACTTCTTTCAAGCTTAGGCAATTATAGTGCTGCACAGCAGTAATATTTTTGGTTCTGATGAGATTTCATCAGTATCCCAGTGCTACAACAAGGGAGTGGGTTCTGTAGCAAAGCTTTCAGAAATTACCTGCTGATTACCCTGTATTTAGGCTGGGTATTTGGTGAGATAGGCTGCAGTCTGTACAAATGCCCTCCATCGCCCTGCAGGGAGGAGGCAGATGACTGAAGAGCTGTAATGCATTCGTGCTGAGTGGCAGTAAAAACTCCCATGTGGGATATCATTGATACAAAAGTGTGTTGCAAGACTATGTACAAAAGCCTGAATAATGTCCTAGCAGAGAGCTAGCCTGCAAATTTCTACTTTCATTGCTAAACTGTTTCCAAAAATTATTGCTCAAGTAATCCTATTTCCTATTTTGTCTCCTCTGATAGTTTAACTGAATGAACATTTTATATTCCTTTGTGTCTTGATTAGAAAAAAATAAAACTATAGTATATGGTCATAATCAGAAAATCAAATAAAAAACCAATCTTACTGACTTTTAGCCACATAGTACAGTTAAATTACAAGGAGGAAATAAGCTACTGGTTAATAGTAAGTCAACTTAATATCACTTGTACATTTATTTGGTTTGTCTGCGATACTCAATTCTCACTATTTTTATCAGGTTGCTCTGTATGGCTAGTAAAATAAAAGCAATGAACTGTTTCTTAATATTCTTTGTTGACTTCAGAATATAGAGTGAAAATATATCTTTTTGGGCTTGATTGGTGAGGTTTTTTTCAGAGCTGTTCTTCATGAATAATGCAGTATGTTTGAAATGTACTTAACGTATTTTAGCGTTTTCTGGTAATAATGGAAGACATTTATCTTACACTTCCCAATTTGACTTACAGATGATATTGTTTTTCTCAAAGGGAGCTCTTGTGATTTGCCAGAAGAGTAATAGAGTTTGCAGGCTATGGTATTTATCAGAATTCACCGATTATTAACACAGGGATTTATAAAACCAGACTTCCTCCAAGTGTGATATTTGTGTTTCAGCTTACAAATGAGGGTTTCACTCAACAAAGCTAGTTGAGAAATAGGGTGCTGTATTATTGTGGCTTTGGAAAGAGCAAGTGGAGCTATTGTGCTGGTAGTATGGTGATGAGAAGGAATAAACTATGTAAACTTGTGCCTGTCTGGTGGGGCTGCTTGTGGTGGAGCTCAGGTTAATAGGCTGGAAAAATAAAAAGTGGTGCAGTTAAAGGATGATCTAAAGCAGCCGAACAACTTGTTCTCTTTTTTAGCTGAACTGTGTATTTATCATACTGCTTTCAAGAGCAGGGTGATAGGCTCTGAATGGAATGGTAGTAAACAGAGGATTGAGGATTTTTTTATTGTCCCTGGATCTCTACCTTCTAAGAACATTGCAAGTGGAGGCAGGACTAGAAATTGCTGTGCAAATAAATAGAAATTGCTGCGCAAAGGATTCTCATTTGCCCAGTGTGAATAAGAAAGCTTTGACCATTTTCTGCAATTTTTTAGAAGCCATCTTGTTGCATCTTCTTCGATTTATAGAAGTGGAATTCAGTTCTTAAGGGACAAAGAAGTTTGCTTTTTTTTGTTCCTCCAGTTCAGAACCACTGGGGTGATGAGGCTAGAGAGAAAGGAGCTGATGAACCTCAAGTAGTTGAATAATCTCCAGTATTACTTTGTCTTTATTTGTCAAATCACAGTTAGTAATATATCTCTGTCTTGATTAAACCTAAAAATTCATGGACCATTCTGCTTAGCCAGCAAAATTAAAGAAGTATCCAGGCAGAAAGCTTTTTTCACATATGTTATTCTGCAGAAAACCAGATATTTTTAATCATGTAAGCAGATTGAGGGGGAGAGAGAGAAAGAGAGTGAGAAAACTACTTCTTAAACTGTGACAATTAAGTGGGAAGTGCAATTGTTCCTAACATTTAGGGAATCAGGAAGCTGCATGTTGTGTGCATGTCAGTTTGTCTGCATAGAAAGAACCCTAAAAGTGTGGCAAAAAAAAGGTTATATCATTGAAAATTCCCAGAATCAGTAATGAAACAAGTCTGTAGAATGGGGGGCTGTATGAATCTTTATCTTACTTATATTTCAGTTTTATTTTTCCTTTCTAAATTAATTTTGATAATTTATTTTTAGTATTCATGAGTTATTAAAACCTTCCATACACATGAAGGTCCTAACTTCACAGGAGTCTGGTCTGATAAGGAATATGTACAATTTGGCATGAGAAGTACCAGAAACAGCTAAGGCCTGGTAGTGAGCATGTTGCCAGAGAGTTGTTGATATAGGCAGGTTTGGTTGGGTTTTTTTAGAACATAAGCAGGTAACTTAAAATGATGGAGTAAAATAATTTAGGAGTGAAGGGCCTTAGTGGGTGCCCCAGCCCTACATCCTGGCTCAAAGTATCTCCTCAAGACATACATTTGTATAAAATCTCTACATGGATGCTGGCATTTGGGATAATCAGAATCTCAGTAGGAGATACTCCACAGAGCTGAGAATCCAGCATTGCCTCTGCTAAATTGAATGCTTAGGAATGCCTGAGAAACTAGACTTAAATGGGATATATCTTTAAGGAAATAGGGTATATTTTTAAGAATGAGACTTTTAAGAAAAAAAAATGCATGGGAAAACATTTTTCTTGTCAAGAGCAGTAGGAAGCCAAAATAGATGAAATGACGGAATATGAGTGGATATGAGTGATTACAGCTCAGAATTTCAGTACTACATGGAACTATGTCTCAGATGAGCACCAGGTGCACCAACTAGATGTTTCTGTACTTTGTCTCAGTAAGAACAGGATACAATTACATCTTAATTGCTCTCTCTTCCTCAGATAAGGTATTGAAGGCTTATAGGATCCCTTTTCAGAACATATTTCTCACTGCCTTGTTCCTCAGCTTTGACCAATACAGTTTATAAAATTTTTTAGGTGGTTGTTGTTGTAGCTTTTATTTTTACGATTTTATTCAGTATGCATAGATAGGCATGCATGCACTGCTCAAAAAAAAAAATCTTTTAATGGTTATGTCTTGCTGTTCTAATTTTTTCGCCTCCTTCTTTTCACAGAATGCTTTGTAGTTTAATTATTTTCTGACTTGGGATAATATAATTAACAGAAGGGACATCTCAGGCTAATAGACTTCATCAAGACAAATAAGTTTGTTTAGAAGGGTCAGGAATCTATTCAACTCTCCCTGGAGAGCTGCTGCCCAGGTAGCTGCTACTACAAAGGAAGAGGGGTTTGTGTGAGGTGACTTCTGGAATGCTTTTCAGGCTTTTGTGTCTACTTACACTGGTGTATACTGAAAATGTCAACATAAAATGTTACGGGAAGTTTGCTCATTTAGTTTTCTGATCATCTCTTCACAGCTGTATTGTACCATACATCAAACCTATGGGACAGTATCTTTAAAGGGCTCTTAAGGCCCTCACATTTAAGGTTACAGGAGTTGAACTCTGTGAACACCTTGGTGTTTCTTGATCAGCTTTCTTAGTAATTACTTCAGGCTACAGAAATGTTTATTGAAGATGAATGTTAGAGAAGTGTCAAACCCCGTTACTTGACATTTCATTATGGTTTTCACTTTTGTTTTAGAAGAGCTCTATTAATCATTAGCATCCCTCTTTGTGTTTTGAGGTGCTGGAGTCCTTGTAATTGTATGGACTGATGTGAATAAATAAAACATAGAGTAATATTCCAGAGCCCAGTAATATTGCTAGTTTCCCACTAAGCCATGGGTGAAGTAGCTCCTGAATTGTACTATAAGTAGTGTTAAATTTTTCAGAAGGCATGGGAGTAGAATTTTATACTTACGACTAATTAATGCAATTGAGACTGATCACATACAAGGTGACATCTTTCACAGCTCATCAGTTTTTATGCTAAAATAAGTGAAAATAGCTATCCTTCCTTTATCTGTGAAACATCTGCTTTGGTTTTTCATATGTAATTATTGTGAGAGACTTTCATGGACAGACTTATGCACGGTTCTTTGCTGTTAAAAGCAGGAAAAAGTGTTTTATGATCCCAGCTCTCAGCCATACATCAACATGTACACTGAACTTGATTCCCTGTTGTGTCTGCTTTGAATGTAAGTGCACTATAGAAAACATGTTGATGGCATCCCGTTCATGTTTTAGGGTTAGAAATAGGTAGTCTCTTGTTCCACTGGAGTAATAACTGAAGTAATGATTCAACTTTTTTCTCACTTGTTCCAGCCGCACAGTAGCTGTCTTCTGTTTCTTGCACAAGGTTTGGAAACACCTTAAATCATGCCATGAAAGCTCTCATGTGTGTAGGCTTCATTTCTGGCAACTGCCTTTGTTTGCATTAATATCCACATATATTGTTTAGCAGAGGCAAAAAGTCTTTTAAAGAAAATAACCACGTAAGCAAAACGAATTCAAAGTGAGAGCTTGTCCACCATAGTCACAGTTAAGCCATTTTATCATGAAAAAAAAAAAAAAAAGATATTTTTCATGACTTATGCTTTTTCTCTGCAAGACTTCCATGTGAAATAAGAGGGAGGAAAGCTCTAATTTCTGCTCATGGTGATTTATTTGTCAATAAGGGCTAGGTCTTTAGTGGACATGTGTAAGTGTAGCTACATGATGTGCTGATGGGCTGTGCTGATTTACATCAAGTCCTGTCATTGTAAGCCTAGAGGGGAAAGTTGTAAATATCCATTTTGTAAGAGAATGATAGAATGGCTCATTTCCTTAACATGCTTTTGGTGGACAAGTATAATAATGTAACACCTCACATGTAAAGATTGTTGGCTACTTACTTTGCCGTTGATTAGATCAGACTCTGCCTTTTGATTTAGGGATGATTTGTGCACTGCATTGGAAATAGGAGAGTGCAAGAAAGGCCAGTGTTAACGAAGTTGACTGCCCTTCGTGATGTGACCTCCTTAATCAAATAACCGAAAAGAACAAGGTGTTATTTTTAACATCAGGCTGGAAGTGAAGAAAGGAGAGAGTTGACAATACCATATGCTATCCCACACACACCCACATACCCTTATCTCCATAGAAAATTGAAAGCTAATCTTTCTAAAGTAAAATAGCAACAGTTTTTCTTAGACTTCATGTGATAAAAATGAAGAAAACAAGAGAATAACTTTGAAGGTCTAGTAATTCTTTTTGTTTTCTGAGCCTTTTCTGGTTTATGGTAGCTGAAGGACACAATCACAGCTGCAATAGTGCAATCTCAAGATCAACCAGCGTGGTTCCCTGTTAGGGAAGATTTGAAAAAATTACGTATTAGTATGCTATAGAAAATCTCTCTTCACAAGGTCGGCTGTTGGAGGTGATTGTTACTGTTCTTTCCACTGCAACTGCCGTGAATCCTGCAATATTTTTGCCACCAGGAGGATTCAGAAATGCATTAAAACACGTCTAAGCTTTAATGAAGCATAGGTAGGAAATCACTTACGGGTTTAGTCACTAGCATCAGCTTGAAGGAGTATTTCAGTTGTTCTGGGGAAAAAAAGGGTTTTACCAAATCAGAATTGTGTTAGCCTTGAGAAAGGAGTTACCAAAAAGCTACATACAATATAAATTTTGTTTTTTGTGAAAAGAAATTGGATACTGCTGTTGCTGCAGACTCTCTTGGTGATGAAATAGTAGAATTATATATACTTAAGTCTATCCAGCTTGGAAGAGATTTAACAAGAACAGAAGAAAGAATGTTTGTGTTCTTTGGTATCTCTCACTTTCTGTGGTCATCCAAAGGGAGCTTATCCTAACAGAACTAAATTATTCTCTTCATTACTTTGGTAAACCACAATTTTATTGTCCAAAAAAAAAAGGTGTTTTCTATTCAGGCAGAGATAGTTAAAGCATTACCAGCAGTGTACAGTTTAATAGTTTAATAGACAGGGCATTTTTTTAAAATATATAGATTATAGTGTGATGAGTACCTAGACCTAGAGAGATATAAAGGTAGCTTTTAAGGAGAGATATGCCCCGTGGTGTTACAGGGGTTTAAAACAGTACATTACCCTTTAGTCTGTAGAGGATGGAGTGCCAAATGATCATTTGAGAAGCCCCCACAGTCTATTTAACACAGTTTTTTATATTTGTTCTTAAAGAATGGATGAACATGCAGTGCCATACAGGCCATTTTTAAAAAGTAATGTTTAAAATCATGATGAACTCCATTTAAACCACTGTGGTTTAAAGCTCTCTTCATCAGGAGTGAAAGTTCAGCAATTCTAGGCTTTCTGTGTGCAGTTCCACCGAGGATTAATACTTTCCTGCAGGTTACTTCTGAAAGTGAAAAATTTTTTTCACTTCCTGTTGTCAGGATACTGAAATTCTAAAAATTTTACTGCAATCTTTCATGTAGTACATAATTTTTATTAAAAATTATGTTGGTTTTGTTGTTAGTTTTAGGTTTTTGGAAGAGCTCATTTTCATTTCAAATAGAGACAGTAAGTACTGATGCTTTTCTGGGCTTCCTTTAAAAAGCCATCCATTACAAACAACCAGGGGTTTTTTTTAGGTTGGTTGGTTGGTTGGGTTTTTTTTGTTGTTGTTGTTTTGTTTGGTTTTTTTGTTTGGTTTGGTTTGGTTTGGTTTGGTTTTTTTATGGAGTTTTTAACACTTCTGGGTTTATGCACACACGTGTGCAGTAAGCATTAAAAAATGTTATATGGTATTTGAAAAAGGTGCCATGAAATGATGTTAGTGTTTTAAAGTCTTCTTCTTTCTCCAAGAAGTGACTTAAATTCACATAAATCCCATGTTTTTCTGCTTTTTGGTGACTGTGAATCACTGAAAGATGCATAGATTGTAAGTGGAAAAATCATTATTTCTCCTTTTCAGTGCCTAATCAGTTTATAAAAATCCTGCTATTCCCATTCTTGTAGCATTCATGCCAATGGGATATTTTCAGTGTAGATCTAAAGAGAGAATGAGATTCTGAATGCAGGGTGCTAGCATAAAATTTTGCATTTTGTGAATGAACCAGTACAGAATTCATTTAATTATCTCTGATTATCTCTGAATGATTCATCATATTAAAAACCTCTGCAGTTCTACAATTTCAGGCAAGCAGATACCAGTCACTTCTAGAAGCTGATGTCAGAATTTCTGTTATGTTTGATTAGATCAGATTTGTCCCATGTGGTTATGGATACAAAGAAACTAAATTTGCTGTGGAAGAGGTCTATGCTTCTTTTTTAGGTGATTATTGGGCTTTGCTCAGGTTTAAACTCAATTTCCTGTGGATATCTCTGTTTTCTGTCTCACTGGATGTTGTGTCTCATTGTACAGTTCCCCTAAATATATTGATTAAATTCATCTTTTGTATCCCTATTATGTTTATTTCTCTAAAACGTTCAAAGCCAACATCTGATTTCCATATTTACATGAAGTGGTGCTCACTTCCAAAATTGATAATATGTGTAGAATATGTTGCTATACAAAATGATATTTTTTAATCTCTTTGTCCATATTTTAAGCAAAAATAATGGAAAAAACCCCAAACATTAAGACCAAAGTCTTGAATAGCCAAACATTGCTTAATTATTATTGGGGATACTTAATGAGATGTCAGTATGTAAATGTCTTGTCTTCAGTCTGTTAGTCATGAACAATCACTTTAAGATAAAGCAGAATAATTTTAGAGAAGTTATTGAGCCTCTCAAAGGCACTATATGTACTAGAAGTGGGGTAACAAGGTGGCTGGCACTTAGGTTTATTCCACTTAGGTAACTTGGACTGAATCTCCAGGCACTTAAAGAGGTTTTTTGACAGTGTGGCTCTTACTGCATTATTCACAGCTTTGGAATGAGAGGTCACACTCTAGAAAGATTATGCTATATCCTTGAGCACTCTCTCAAGCATTAGAAACCTTAAATTATGGAGAAAGTGAAATAACTTTTGTGTTTTTAGTGAACAGGACAACCATAAAGGCTGTGCATGTCACTTCTAAGTCATTATTGATAATTAGAGGAAGACTCTGTGTTTTGGGAGGTGCTTCTGAACAAAGTCATTTCTCACATGGATTAATAACACTGGCATAATTCTGATCATCTTATTTTTGAAGTGCCATTATGAGAACTCTTCTTAGCCTTTAGAAAATTCAAAAAAATCTTCAAAAATGTCCTTTGGATAAGATCTTTCATGCTTCCCAAGGTTTTGCAGTTGTTCTTGTCAGAATACTTGTGTAGTTACAAGTTGTTTCTTTTTATAAAAAGCTGAGGGAAATTGGAAGTTTTTCTGTTAATCTGAAGTGAATTCCAGATTGTTAGAGGATTTTTTTTTTTTATGCTATGCAGGATTATTAATTGCCTGTTTGTTCTTAAGCTGTGTGGTCATAAAGGCATTATCACTATATAGTGCTTTTCTCAGTCCTAATTTTTTAAGCTATTATTTTATAATCCTTCACTGAAACAACTTTGAATGAAACCATAAATGGATATTTTATTGAAAGATTGAAAAATGTATCTCTGTGACATGTAGTACCTGACATTAACTGCTATCAGAAGCAGGATTTTTCAATTGAAAGTAAAGTGGAAACTGTTTATGACAACTGATATTAAATTGGTACAGGGATCCTGAATTACTGCAAAAAATGAGTTAATGAGGTAGAAAAGTCTTCCCACTAAGTGAGATTTTCTATTAAGCCACCTATTACAAACCAGAGCCGGCTGTCCTCACTGTTTCAATGTTTAGTTTAGTATGTAAAACATAAGATGGTTGCTTTGAGGCTACAAATGTATTTCATGTTATTTATTTGAGTGGGAAGCAGCTCTTTTGAAAGCTTTGAATGGACTGTTTCATTAAGAGTGAGCATTACCAGGATGTACCCATACTTTGGTCAAACTCCCTCAGTGGAAGGGCCATGATTATGGGGTTAAGAATAACAAGGGCATTAGAGTATAATCTAAGTCTTCATGCATTGTGCTGATCTACTCAGCTAGTGCAGTCAATTTAAGTCCAGTCAGATGTGTTTTGCAATATAGACGTTGTTGTTGCTTTGAAAATTTGTTGTGCTCCCACAGTTTCTTCTTTGAAATCATTAAGTGCAATTTTATGTAATGCAAGTCCTGGTTTGGAGCTATTTACTGCTGCTCAAAAGCTCTTATGCCAGCTGAGATTGCTCTTTGAGCGATGCAGTGTTCGTAGCGGAGTTTATTTGTTGCGCTATGAGTGTGCAGAAATCTTTAAAGAATAGCTCTGAAAGATGAAGCAATCTACAGCCTCTATTCTGAGGAACCAGTTGGTTTTGTCAAGGTATTCTGTGTATTTTTCAACTACTGTGTTAAAGATGTACCTGATTATGGGAGTTTAATAAATTACCAAGTGCTATCATTGCTAGGATCATACTGATTTTTCTAGGGAGGTATTTCAACATCTGCTTTTTGTCCTATGAGGATTACAAAGTTACTGCCATGCAGGACAGTTTATAAGATCATGGAAGAAAAAAATGTATTTTACCACTGAGATATAAGTACAGAAACACACTGAAGTTATTTAAGTGTATGTTTCTGGGTACATAAATTACTTACATCTCCTTCACGTTTTTGTAATGTGAAGGGAATAATTTTAATATTCAAGGATGCATTGTCATGGAGCAATCAAAATAGCCTGCTTTGTAACACACAAAAGGGAATGCTACAGCAGCTTATTTCTCTTCTGAAGTGCAAGCAACTACTTCCAAATACGCATTCATTATATATTGAAAGTAAAACTTCATTTTCATTAGGCTACGTATGAGATACTGTCTTCCAAATGAATACCCTAACACTGACATCTTTTAAATGGCTATTTTAACCATATTAAACCAAAATGATGCCTTTCATATTCTCATTTAATGACTTCAATGATCCAGCTTTATTAAAACATTGGAAGTATTTTTTGATTTAGTTTTCGAAAGCATTAATGGTGTTGTCAGTATGTAAAGGTGCATCCAAAGTCTTTAGACGCTGACAGAGTCAAATGTATTGAGAAACTGCTTTATAATAAACTGGAGATGAACCTAAAGCTGAAAAGTTAGGCAGAGTATGAGCAATTCTGTACCATCCTCTGGGTTTCTTCCTGCTGCAGCAAAGCATTTGAGCATTAATGTGTGATTTAAACACTTATGGTTTTTTAAAGGAGCTTGAATTATTCATGACCTTAAAATTAGGCGTGTGTTTAACTGCTTGGCCAAAAGTGAGGCTTTAATTTTTCTAAAATTTCATTGTGAGCTATATTGCCTGTTCCATTGTAATGCTTGTGGGTTTCTCTGTAAGGTCATAAAAATATAAGAGTTTAAGAACATTCATATATTTCTAAAATTATGAGAAACATCATCCGTTGGTTCAGCTGAACTATTTGTCTTGTACTGAGTCTTAGCTCTAATATCAGTAGCAGATATCTTGGGAAAGACACTACACTACTTCACATGTTAACATAATTTTCTGTCTTTGACCAGTTGAGTTAAGCTTTATCTGTATGTCTTACAAACACTGATGGCATTTTTTTCCTTCTCCAATTCCACTAAATAAATTTCTAAAGCAATCTACATTTTCTGCATATATTCTATCCATGAGTGGCATTATTTAGCAGCACAGAATAACAGAATATCCCAAGCTGGAAGATAAAAAGAAGAAAAAAATAGATTTTTACTAACTAATTTGTTTTTCAATGTTTTGAGCATAAAAAAATTAAGTGCTAACAAAATGCATTAACTTAAATATTGGTGAGGTGTTAATATTTTATAAGCTGTGTAAAAATTTAATTAGTTACTTCATTTTGGATCCTTTTATCTAATAAACTAGATGAGAATATTTATTTATTTACATATATATGCAAATGTTTTCAATATTGCTTTAAATTCCTGCCCAAAATCCAGCAATATTCACCATGACTAATTTGTGTCACTTTCCATTTCCTTGCTTCCATTAATGTGGAATTAAGAAACTAACACTGGCATCGTGGGTAATGATATGTACTAATAAGTCTCATAAGTATTCGTATAATAAATAAAATTTAAGTCTTCCTTCAGATCTGTGGATGAGAATAAAATCTGTACATCAGTATTAGCAATTCACTGTGGTACAACTCTCACAGGCTGATGAGGCTGTGCAGTTAAATTGGGCTTGGAAATGTCTGTTATCCCTTAGCATGGCAGTGTTGGGTGTGTAAACCCAATACTGCTCATAAGGAATTTATGACTTCTGTTGCTCTCTCTCCCAGAAGCTTGTGGAGGTCTCTTGTGCAGTCCCTAGCAGAGCAGGGAGCTGATTCCTGCTCCTTTCCAGAGTGTTTGTTTTCTCCTTGAACTATGGAAAGAGCAAATTTGCCAGGCTTAGCACCCTTTTCCTCATGAGCAATAGGTGCCTTCTGTGTTTGCAATGTGTGTCTGTGTTTGCTGAGCCAGGTGTGCAGTGGCTTGCAGTGAATGACTTGGTGGCTGGAAGGGCTGTTCAACCACAGAAACAAAACATTTCCATACCCACAAAACAACAGCCTTCCTCGTAATTATAAAGTAATTTATTGATCTCTTCAATGGAAAGAAAAGTTTAGTGACAAGAAAAGCTTTTATTTTGGAATGGAGAAGGTGCAATATTTTCATCATTCCATGAGACTCTTTAGTGAATGTACAAACTGCTTAAGTACTTTGGCTCTTGGTACTGTCCTGAAACTGTAGGATGAAAGGGGATTTCCCTCACAGGAATTTACTGTGCAGCATACAGTTCTACAGCTGTAAATCCATGTTCGTGTCTGTTTACAAATCCTGTTGATCAGTTTTAGATGAGAGCTGTTAGAAATTTCTAGTTTTCCTGAGATTGTTTGGGAAAAATTTAAATATGTAAAATATAATACTTTGTGGAGTACATTGCTAGTGTGTTTTAGAAAGATTACATGGATTTTGACATGTCACTTCTGTCCTGATTGTAGTATAATCCATGATGAGAAAATTAAATACTTTTCCCACGTGTTTATCCTGAAATCTTCGGCTATATATAATTCTTGGTATAACCAGAACTTACATTTTCATGAGCCATCCCTTTTGTTTTGTGTAAAGCTGATATATTCTGATTAATAGAAATACACAAGCATTACTACCCTCTTTCTCCTGCTCCTTTTGCCTCCAAAAGGGCTCAAATCTTAACTGTTGATACTTAACAGTTAACTTTGCAAAATATAACAACTTTTTTCCTCATTGATTTGTGAAAACCAGAAAACTTCTAAGGAAGTTATACACATACCCTTAGGAAAAATAAACATCAAGTTAAATCTTAAGAATTACAAAAAGAATTGTTTTCTTCTGAAATACAAAAAAAATGTATGAAGGGGAATAGCACTGAATGCATCTATCAGAGAATAATGTGTAGGAAACCTGTAGTCAGCAAAGCTGCTGCAGAACAGAACACAGAACATTACTATTGTTTGATAGGTAATACTTCAGCCAAGTATTACAGTAAGAGTTGCAGAATATGAACTTTTTCTGGAAAACTTTCTTGCCTGCTTTTTTCCTGTTTCACAAGACAAAATAGCAAATAATACATTATTTCTCATATTAAGATTCTTGAAGGCGTATTTCTTCCATGGACTTGTCCAGCTTTTCACACATGCATCTATCAATGTTGGCAGGTTCTCAGTTTCTTCTGATGGAAAATACTGTTTTATGCACTGTAATGTTGCTACAAAATGCAAATTCAGGTGATATTCAACCAAATCCACCATTTGTAAGCAACACTTCAAAGTTACACGCTGCATGTATAATTTTGATTACATTAGTGGGATAGTTCTACATTTTCAAATGCTTATCCTTGCAAGTTCCACCAATTTTGGTCATCAGCATATGTTAGAAGAAAATAAAATGAACTCTAAAATGAAATTCAAGTGGGATTCTGGCATATGTTTCTTGTTAAACACTAACTTTATTGCTTCACTAACCTGGAATAATAAAGAAGTAATATTTGTAGGAACTCAATTGTATTGATCAAGAAAAGAGAGCAAGCATCTGAGCAAAGCAGCACTGAGTTCCCCTCCCCCTGCAAGGATTCCAGCAGAATTTTAAAGATGCCAATGACTCCAGGAAGTCTCAGGCAAAGCTGATTTTAGAGAAAGAAATCAGATTTTTTTTTTTCAGTACTTTTTTCTGGTATTTACAAGGCCACTAAGGAAAGTGCTACTGAGGTTGAAATATACTTTGTTAGATGTTAATTATTTGTGCTTAAGAGTTTCTTGGTGTTTCTTAACCAAAATAAGAAAATGCTTCCGCTCAGGGTTTTTTTAACCTTGAAGATTGTAAATTAAGGATTAATTTTCTGGACTTTGTTTTTTTTTTTGGGGGGGGGTTGGGATTGGTTTTTGTATAAGGTCATGGTTGTTGTTGTTGTTTTCTGTTGTTGGGAATTTTTTTTACAGATCTTGATCTAGTGTGTTCTTGTTACAAAATTTAAAGCCTGGTTTTACAGACGCTTGATCTAGTTGGCAGTTGCCAGAGTAACGTAACATTCTGATTTCAGTATTGGCAGGCAAACAAAGGAGGAATTGACTGTCAAGTATTTTGTGTTTAAACACAATTATTATGGATCTTTACTTTGCAGTTTGGGTTTATTTTGTTCCTGTCTGAGTTGGAACTAGTGTCTGTTTGAATGACAGACTGTAATCATTTGAAAATGCTGTCTATATTATAGTTATGATTTCCAACATCTTGTATACTGAAAGTACTTCATTTTTTCACAGTTTTTAGTTCTCACTAGGAAATTATAGCATTATTTGAAATTGTATGGGTGGTGTAGGTTTGCCTAAACTTAAATATGAGTGTTTTAATGATTGTTGTGTTACCATTGTGTTAGTAAGGATCAGGCTAAGCATTTTCACTTTCAAAATCCTTTAAATAGTTGTTGACAACATTATAAACCATGCTCGGCCTAGGTTGGCTTTCTTCGTTTTGAGATATTGGGGTTTTTTTTCTGAATCTGAAGGAAAGATTTTGAAATAATATTGTATTTCAAATTTATGTTTGTACCAGGTAATCCCCAGTTTTTCAAATGTTAATACAGCAGACTTCTGATTCCAGAGGGGTATCAAACAGAGTGTAGTGAAAGCAACAGATTTCACCCTTCCCTAGATATTAATCATTTTGTCACAAGGATGTTGGTGTTGTAATCAGCTTTCATGCAGCATGCCTTTCTCAACTGTATGATCCTTTGATGAAACTGCCCACTGCAATCATTCACGATTGTAACGTGGCAGGGAAGCAGAGTGGTGATTAAAATGAATTTAGAGAAATAAAAATGGACATCTGTTTTATTAAAATGTATTTAAAATTACTGTGAGTTTTCTGGGTGTTAAAGGTGGAGAGTTTCTCATTGTTCTTGCAGTAGTAACAGGTGTTTTTCCTCTTTTTGGTTGAAGCAAGTTCTAATAGATTTCACTGAAGTAGTAGTAATTTTCCAGTTTCCATTATGGGAAGCTGCACTAACCCAAATAGAATGAATCCACAAAATGCTCAATTTAATAAAATTTTTATAGCTTCCTGCCTTCATATAGACTCTGTGCTAGTTAAAAAATAGCCAGAGGCTCCAGTGCACCCCTACAGTGGAGCTACATCCATTATGGACCATCCATATACTTGAATCTCTTTGCCCATGGCACAGCTTGTTTCCAAAAGGCTGCAATAAGCATGGAGATGTTATTTTTTGTTTTGCTGGTGTTGTCTGGGTGCTTTGGCTCTGTAGAAGATGACTAAAGTGAAAGAGCTACCAAGACCACCTTGGAATCAGTACAAATCATCTTTCTAATTCACAATGGAGGGCACATTGTCAGTAAGAGTTACTACTGTGCCTTTCTAGTTGCAGTATGTGTGTTATGTGTCCTATACTCATAAGCCATAACATCTGTAGGTTAAACTTTTTAAAACAGCTAACCACCCGCAGAACAAAGTAGTGGACTGGTTACTATGCATGGTGGTTTAGCCATGTATCAATACTATAGCTGAATTTGTTCCTTTTTAGATGGTTAACCTGAAGTTTCAACTTTCATTGCATTAATTTTCACACTTTTTGCATGTGATAAATATACCTGTCACAGTTTTTATCTCCTTTATTAATCTCACAAGAGATTCCAAAAGGTATTGTTATTTAATCATTCAGATAGTGTTGTTTCTTCCTCCTTTTGTACATTGCCATTGTCAAGGAAAATACAATGGTTTAACCACTGTTGGAGGGAATTTTCTTTCACGAGTGCTTGAAAATGCTTGGCTTTGGGGTTTTTTAATTGTTTTTGTTCCAATTATTCAGCTCTGTGTACTGTATTTGTTTGGACAAAATATCTACTAAAAATGGTGCATTATGACAAAATAGTTAATGACTTTTTCTAATTCTCTCTTTCTCACAAATGGAGAAACTCCATTACACATAATAAAGGATAAAATATAGGCATAATCGAACAGCACATTAGACAGAAGGCTTTGTGTTTTCAGCAAAGGCTAGAACTGTTTGTTCATTTATTCTCTTTAATATGCAGCTTTGACTGAATGCCTGCACTCTTTACAGACCCAAAGCTTAAATGACAATGTGTTCTGTGTAAAACGTGGTGAAGATTGTAACCATTTTGAAGTGCATTTAGCTTAGTAACATGAAATATCAGTTATTCCCTAAGGTATTGTGTAGTTGTAGATCATAAACTTTTAGCCTAAATTAAACATCACAGCTGGTTGCCTTAATTTGATGCATTATAGCACAAATGTTTCAACAGCTTGACTAAAATGAACCATACTGCAAATTCAAAAGAAGAGCGAAGGTCAAGGCACATGATGCTTAGTGATTTGCAAATTTCCTTTATTTGGATATATTAAATGTATTTTGTGGAATTTAGCATAGAGGAATGGAATTTGGCAGGGTAAACAGATAGCGAAGTATGTTCAATCAGTTTTACTTAAAAATAATGCAGTATAGTAAGGAAGTCAAAATAGTACTGTCTCCAGTTTTCCTAAGGCAGTTAAAACTAGAGTATCTTCTGGATAGTTAAAACTCTTTGATTCTTTTGCACATGTTTACATAGAAATATGTTTTCCATAATTCATAATCCTGATTTCTAATCTGTCTATACCTGTAAACTTCATTGCTTTTTAAGAGCATAATATGGCTGCTACCTTGTTCACATTTAGGGGATTGCTTAGTTGAACAAGAGGCATCTAGAGATACCTAATCTGTGTCTGTGTTTCTGGCTGACTAGGAAAATGCATCATTCCATGTTCAAAAAGTTCTGGAATGCAAAGCAGCTGCCATTGCTCCCTATCTCTTCGGTGTGAGTGTAGTGTTAAGAATACATATCTCTGCAATAGAAAACATTGAACTGAACTGCTGCAAAGGAAATGAAGGTAGCCTGGGCAACATTGCCAAATATGGTATGTTTAATACTGAATGCTGTATTTCTCTGTAGAATTTCTTTTCGATATACACCAAAAATTCATATAGCTGGTGATTTATCTGTAACTGCACGTGGTGTACATAACTCTGTACCATGTTGGAAAACATGGTCCAGCAGTTTTCACTCACCTAAGTAGTAGGTAATTCTAAGTTGTGTGTGCTCTAGGGGTTTGAACTGGTTCATACCAAAGATTTGTACATCGAGGAGCAAGCCCTCTGGAGGCTTTAGATTGAAGTAAATACTGGCAGAAATGTGTTGGTTCAGTTTGTTTCTCTGCATTGTTTTCCAACTGCTACCTTGCTTGTCTGAGTCAGGTTTGTGCTGGTGGTATTTCTTGTAAGAAATGTATTCTCATATGATTGTATTAATCCAGAGGTTTAGAAAATCTAGTAACAAAGTTACTCTATGTTCTTTCTTCACCAAACATCAAAGTTTTAACCATGCCTTTCTCATCATCTGGTCTTCTGATCTAAACTGTCAGTGTTCTGGCATCTGTGGTGCTTGTATTGACCCACTGAAATATCCCAGTCCATACGGGAACTCTGTTACAAAGCAAGGCCCATACAAGTCCTGTTGCTGGGAGGTCTGTGCAGCCACCAGCTGGTGTTCTTGCTAGAATGTCTTTATATATGCAGTTAATAATCAGGGACTGTATCTCCTTCATTGCCATCTTTCATGGTTCCCTGAACTCCCAGATACTAACTTTAATAACTTTTTATAAGTTTTTTTCCCTTTATATTAGAACAACTTTTTTAGTTTGCTACTTCTATACTTTATTTCTGCATGCCTGTTTCTTTGCTCTCTGAAAAGTAAGTATGGGTTTTATTTTTCTCCAGATATGCCATTTTATTGGAAACTTAGGAAAATACTAAAATCTTATGATTAGATGATTATCACTGTGTAACAGTAAATAGCAGGAATAACTATTGAGAGACTAAGACCCTCTGACTTCTTAAACTGCAAGTGCTTGCAAGTTTATCTTTCCACATTAATACTGATGTGGTATTAGGAATATGGTGATTAAATTACTTTGTCACTTGTGTGAGATTAAATATGGGGTTTTTTTCCTGTTTTACAGCTGAAGCTCTGGTGATGATACTGATGTAGTGATTTTGATTGATAGTGTTTGGATTCACACTGGTGCTCAAGCTGAAATGTGGTGCAAAATCAGTATTTATAATATATCTACCATAATTGCCTTCAACCTTTTTAGATTCAAGACTTGTTGCCATAACTTGAATTAATGACCAAGGGCAGTACTGCACTGAAACATTTTCAATCTGGTTCTTTTAACAACTTTAATCCTAGAGAGTGTAATTGAAAGTTACTGTATTCATAAGAAATACAAGGTACTTTGATTAAATTAAGTAGTTATTTGATTATTTCAGTCTACAAAAGAAAAGAAATAATATCTGTTAAATATTTCCATAAATAAAAATAAACATACTGGTATGTTCTCTGGAATTAGTTTCATACTTCAAACACCTATTCTTCAATCTCCAGGATCTAGTTTTCATAGTATTTTTTGATATGGCCTTCATTTTTTGCAACTTATTTTCTTGTATTTATGTTTTTTTTCTAAAATGCCTTTACTGCTGCGCTGATGCTTCAGGTCTTCATTAAATTTAGTGTTACTTGACAGGTTGACAGGAACAATTGTTGCTCATTGGCTTTTGGAAACTTAAATCAGTTGGTGAATTTATGTTGTGCTGTTGATATGCAAGTGCTAGTTTAGTCAGATGCTATAGTAAGAGAAGTATTTAACTCCCTTTTCTCCACTCTTCTGGTTTAAGAGCATGAATTTATCATAGAGCCAAGTTTTGGAGACTAAATGCTTGTCTTGTCGTATTTCACTAAATTTTGATTTCTGGGTCCTTACCTTGAAAATTGCATAAGTCTTAAAATACAATTGGTATTTGAGAGCCTCCTGGAAGTTAGTACAGATACATCCAGCATTGGAAAAATGGGTTATTTATGGACTGAACAGCTTAATCCAGAACTGCATTATAATACAAAACAAATCAAAATCCCAAACCAAAAAAAAAAAAACAAACCAGCAAACTAAACCCACCCCCCATACATGCCCCAAAAAACCCACCCCAAATCTGTACAGCTTTGTTATCTATTTAAAAAAGTGCTTTAAAAGTTCTGGTGTTGGCTGGATGCTTTGGAAATGTAGAGCTAGACATCCTAATTAAGAAGAATAGCCTGACAGTCATTTGTAAGAAATTCATTTTACTTCTTGAAAAGCCTGTCTCTGAGGCTGAGCACAGAACTTTATGTGCTGATCATAGGGAAATATGGTTGAGTACAGTCTTTTTTTCACTAGTAGGGTAAGGTGATCACCAAAAATCTGGTTTTATTTAAAAGATCAACACTTACATTATGGAGTCGTTGAATTACAAGCAAGTCCATCAGCCAGATATATGAATTTCATTTTGATAGAGTCACTTTACAGTGAAGAAAGTTGTATTGTTCAAGTACCTTTCCTGCAAAGAAATATGTAAGAGCTATTTTTAAAAGAAATATTGGAAAGCAAGGATATCCTATTATCACTTAGCTCTGCCACATATTTTTAATAAGCTGGCTATTACAGTGATAATAATAAGTGAAAAATTCAAACCTGTTTTTTTTGTGTGGGATAGAATTAAGGAGAAGTACCTAAGTCATAATATTGTTTATGTGACTAAATTATGGAAATATAATTACAAAACCTTGAAGGAAAATGAAGGCTGCAAAGTAAAGCACTCCCATGGGAAGTACTGAAGACTGGCTTTGTTTCTGCTCGTGTTCTTGCCAGCAGTGATAAAGTTTCCAGGTACATGAGCCACCTTCCTGCCTCCCCCCTCCTCACCCCTGCCCCTAAAAGAGGGAGAAATTAATCTTCTGATGAGAGTGTATTGCATTTAATATAGTCATTGTATGCTGTGTAGTTCAGATGTTGTTTCTCCTTTTCTGCCAAATACAAAGTGTATTTCCTTGTGATTTGAGCCTTGGAAATTTCCCCATTCATGCCAGTAATTGCTGCTGGAAGATGGAGGCCTTAGAAATAAATTAAAAAGTTGTATTTCACGTGGATTAATTTTTTGAGAACAAATTAAACACTTAACCCCGAAACGAAACAACAAAATTCCCAAGATAAACTAAGTGTTAAAAAAATAAAATGAGAAGGCTGAACTTCATTGAAACTGTTGTTGTGGGAAAACTATCCCTTTTGAGAAATGGTAAATGTTGCCCAGTGTTTTGAAAGGTTGTTACTATTAAGGAACAAATAAGAGGGCAGTATGCTTATATGGTGGTGTTCAATTAAACAAGAAAAAACCCAAAATGAAACAAAAAACCCACCCAGAATTTAGAAAGCAGTGATCTTTATTATACTAAAAATTACGTCTGTGACATAGGAAACAGATTTTTGGACAACTTCCTACTATACAACTGAACTTAATTTTTGGTTTTGGTTGGTTTTGGGTGGTTTTTTTAATTTAATCTTTGGAACCTGATTCACTGGAATATTTTGTCTGAACTAATATCTGACTGTAGTTGATTTCCCACAGGTCCCAAAGCATTTTGAGAAATATGTGTCTACTACCACATTGTTTCACATGTAGAAAATAGTTTCATGGTAGATTGGAAGGTCTAGACAACCAATTTTGTGACATTCTGAATTGTATAAATAATAATATTTGCCCAAACATGCAGGAGATTGTTACTGTTTTTCTCCAGATTTTCCACAAAGGTTTTTAGTTTGATATTACACTGAAGTATTCTGTCATTGTGCTTGTGACTAAAACACGATGATGTGCTCATGGTTCCCTTTTGCAAAGGAAGCCTAAAGGGTATCCATTATTTTGGAGCTTCCTTTTTGGATGGGGAATCAAGTGATAAGATGGATATGCTAACCTGACAGATTGTAATGACACAGTACACTTGGGGAAATCAGAATTATTGTTCTTTTAGAGTAGCATCCTGAGACTACCACTCAATAACGTTAGGGAACAGAAATTCAGAGATGGATAAAGAAACCACCTGTCTAAAACAGTCAGCTGAAACACATGAACAGACAGAACAGAGGGGAGTATATGAACTGTGTGACCTGTACTGCAAGGCAATTTGGTGAGAATCATTGATATAGAACATTGAATTTCTGGTGACTACCTTTCTGAACTGCAAAATGAATGAAAATAGAAGAGGAAAGAGTACCTCAGAGAGAGGTATGGCACATCACATCTCCTTTCCCTTTTGACCTTGGATCTCTCATTATGTCCAATTTAAAGATTTCCCTGGAAGGGTAGCATCAAAGGCAATGTGATTTGGAGCCTTTTTTTTTTCTTTCTTTCTTTTTTTTTTTTTTTTTTCCCCCTGCCTCAGAATGAATTGCTAAATTCACACTAAAATGTGTGTTAAATTAAATTCAAGATCTTTGGATTTTTCTAGAGTGAAAAGCAGATACTTACACTCTACCAGGTATCACTTAAGTAGTTGAGACTGATGTAATACTGATGTTACAGTCATAGGAGATTCTGCAACTTTTCTTTTGGACACTGTAAGGATATTTTCCATCATTTGACCTCTAGCAGTAAAGTCACAGTGCTGCTGCTACATGCAAAAATTTCATTCCCCTTGTCTGGGGGCACATCCACTGCAGAGTGCATCTCCTGCTTGCTCACAGTTAACCAAGTGTGGTGGGCTAACCCTGGCTGGGTGCCAGGTGCCCACCAAAGCTGCTCCATCACTCGCCCTCCTCAGCTGGACAGGGGAGAGAAAGTGTAATTAAAGGCTCATGGGCTGAGATAAGGGCAGGGAGAGATCACTCACCCATTACTGTCACAGATGAATGGACTTGTCTTGTGGAAGTCAGTTTAACTTATTGTCAATCAGATCAAAGTAGGATAAATAAATAGGATTAAATAGGATCAGAGTAGGATAAAATAAAATCAGATCTTCAAAAATGCCTTCAACTCACCCCTCCCTTCTTCTCAGGCTTAACTTTGCTCTGGATTTTCTCTAGCCCCCTGTGACAGCATTGCAGCAGGTCAGGGAACGGGGTTGTGGTCAGTTCATCACACACAGTCTCTGCCACTCCTTCTTCCTCATGGGGAAGCTTCCTCACACTCTCTCCCTGCTTCAGCATCGGGTCCCTCCCACAGAGGACAGTCCACCAACTTTTTCATCATGAGTCCTTCCCATGAGGTGCAGTTCTTCACAAGCTGCTCCAGCATGGATCCCTTCCATGGGGTCCAGTCTTTCAGGAACAGACTGTTCCAGGGTCAGTGCCCCATGGGGTCACAGGTCCTGCCAGCAGACCTGCTCCAGTGTGGTCTCCGATCTCCATGGGGCCACAGGTCCTACTGGGAGTCTCCTCCTAGCACAGGCTTCAAAGAGAGTCAGAGACTCCTTTGGCCATCCACCCCATCATGGAGTTTTCCATAGGCTGCACGTGGATCTCTGCCCAACCTTGGACCTCCACAGGCTGCAGGGGCACAGCTTCTTCACCATGGACTTCACCTCAAGCTGCAGGAGTATCTCTGCTACAGTGTCTGGAGCACCTCCTCCTCCTCTCCTTCTTTACTGACTTTGGTGTCTGTGCATAAACATATATTTAGTGAAAATTTATTAATGAAAAGGGTGATCTTAGTTTCTCTTCTGAGAACTTGGTAATGCAGGAGTGTGTATTGACAAGGGGCATTGGCTGTGTCCTCCATGTTGACCTATTTTATGTCCCAGTCAGCTCAGTTTTTTCCATTAAATCTGAGCTGTGCAGGCTGTTTGGCTGAAGGCAGAGGAGTTCTGGCAGTGGGGAAGATGTAGGAAAATAGGGTGAAGACTGGTGCCATGCAGTCTGATGGAGGCTGTGCTGCTCTGCCATTAGTGTGACTGGGAAATCCTGTACTCAGGATGATATTGTGGAGTCTCAGCTGCACACTCAGCTGTAGCTCCACTGTTGGTTGCAGGGTAACTTCCTGGAGCTTGGCCAGATGAAGGAATGGAAACATCCTGTGTGAGGCAGTGGTTGGAAGAGGAAGCAGAAAGCGAAAGATGTTGCCCTGCCCTTCAAAGGGTTGTTGGCCTTAACTTAAAAGTCTAGATTCACATTTAGGATATAATGTAAAGCAAATGTACTCAGTTTGTACGTTATCCTGTGATGGAGAAAACAGGTGCTCTCCTTGCTGGGATAAAAATAAGAAGAAGGTAAAGAGAATAACAAAGATGGTGTGTTTGTATTTTTGTGCCTCAGGATGTTCTAATGCCATAAAAGTATCAGTTCAAAGATAACTTCTGCAGTGAACTGAGTTCCATTTTTTTGTCCCCTCTGTGACACCTTTAATTCTTCAGAAAGAACTTTGAAAAAGGTGGCAGCCCTGGCACTTTAGAAGCCAGTTGTTGTGACTGCCCCAGAACTGAAGTTATTGCAGTGGGGAGAGTCCTTGGGTTTAAGAGACTGAAGAGATGTATCAGACTGAAGTCTAAAGGGAAGAGCCAAGTGTCTTCACTGGCAGAAAAAGAACAAAGGTTATCAGTCATTTTGTAGCAAAGAAAGAAAGGATCAGGAAAAGTTACAAAGTAAGGAAGGAACAGGTCTACAAGGAGATAACATGAGTGGAAAACAAGGCATACAAGAGATGGTCATCTCAAAATCTAGTGCGGATGAAAAGAGAAAAGAGGACTTGAACTCAGATGAATAGAACTGAGAATTTTGTGTCAGAATTTTAGGTTTGTAGCATTTGAGTCCAATTCTTAACCATCCTGTTCACTGATAATGAGGAAGCTGCACGTGCAGTTTAGGGGGGGGGGGGTGGGGGCAGGGTTAGTGTTGCTTTTTTTCCTTTTCCCCGTTTTTTTCCGGTGGAATAAAATGCATTTTTGGGTCCCTGTCTTTAACAATGTAAAGATTATACAAATTACACCAGCCTAAGAAAGCTAAGCTTGAATTGTAGCACCTGAGCTGTGAGAGACCAGCTATAGGACTAAAGATGGTCATCTGTAGTTCTCTTATAACCCCAGTTTTTATAGCCACTGAAAAACTGATGATTTGTGTTTCCCATTCCTTGTGTTTTGTGTAAGTTCTTTGACTATGTCTCTGCATGATGTGGTTTCCTTCTAGTTGAGAGTCTGTGTAGTGACCTCCACCAGGACCAGTAAATAAACAAAACAACTAATGGAGCATTATATTCTGAGCATCAGGTAAAACTTTGCATGTGAATGGAATAGAGCTGAATCTGTAGGATCAAATGTCATGGAAGATCTCTGGGGTGCCTCAGGAAAACAAGCTAAGACTAGGATAGAAATGAAATGTACTCAGAAGAACAGAAATAAGGAAAATTCAGCTGTTTGTAATGTCGACCATAGTCACTGTGCTAAAATAGGAGACTTAAGCTGCTAAAAATAACTATGTCTTTCGCAGGTTGGGTGCAATTTGGGCGCTTCAAAAAATAGTAGTTTTCTTTACTTCTACTTGTGTGCATATTCTGACAGGAAAGCAAATACTGTCTCTGTAAGTGATGCTAAAAAAGCTAGTGTAAACAGAATAAACTGAACATCTCTTCCTAAGAATATTGAAAACTGCATCACTTCTCAAGCTTTTCACTCTTGATACAGAGTGGTGCATGTAAATAACAAGTCCATTTCTTTCTGCAGTATTTCTTAAACAAATAGCTAGAAGAACCTGAAAGCTTAAGACAATCTACTTGAGAAATTCTGTGGAACTCATGAAAAACTCAGCTATTTTCCCCTAGAAAACAAGATTTCTGATAGTATCTGTACTTTAAAAATTACATTTGCTCAGGTAATTCTGTTTTATTTTCTGCTTTTGTATTTCATTTTTCTGCCATTTGGAAATAGACGTGTGACAGCCAGTTCTGTAAATGAGTCGGATTTGGAGGGATGAGACTCTTGGTTGCTGGGAATGGAACAGCACGCCATAAAAGCTCAAGACATGAAAATGTCAAACCTTCTGTGATTATGAAATAGGCAGCAATCTGAACCAGTTTATTCATATACATCTGACTTTGAGAGTTCAGTGATGTTCTGAGTTGTTGGTCTGTTGAATGAGTTTGAGTTTCAATACCAGAAAATCTGGAAACAAGTGGATTGAATCATTGGTTATAAAAAAACCTCCAAAAACCCGAGAAAGACACAGTCTGATTTGGGTTCTGCAAAACCCATTTAAGGATCAGAGCAAAGTCAAGATTTTTACCTTTTTTGACTTTGTTAAATCATCCAAAAATGGGCTGAGCTTTTTGCATGGCTTGTACTTAATGACTGTAGGTGATAATCTGATTCCTAAATCCACAGATAGAGAGAGGACAGTGTAGGAAGATTCTGAAGAAAGCAGAAATCTGAACCAAATAGCAGTAGTATGGGGCAGAGGCATAGGTTGCTACTCCCAAAGTCTCACAAGTAAATGCTTTTGCCACTAGCTTTTGGATGCACCTTTAGAGAGGGTCTTTTAGAGTCTCTTTTTACATCCGTGTTAATAAAACACCTGTTTCTTTAGCATGTTGGATAACTTCCATTCAGTTTGAAATTAGGAAAATTGATAGAGATCTGCCATATGTCTCCCAAAGAGTTATAGGTTAAAGTAGGTTGTCTGAATTTGCTTTAGATTAAACAGGTGGGTTTTATTGTGTCTACACAAAATATCTTTTAGTTATTAAGAAACGAGGAACAGCTGGATGAAAAGCAGAGGAAACCAATTTTCTTGTCCATTGAAACCATATGAGCTGACTTCTTGACTTATTGCAGTATTACAAAAACAGAGTGGATTTGGATTGGTCTTTAGAATATGAAATAAGAAAAATTGTACTGGGTCCGCACAAGGGTTTATGCAGCCCTTCAGCTGTCTGTCTCCAGTGGTGGCCACAAGCAGCTGCTTTCAGAAAAGCTGGCATGCAAAGAAATGTGATATTTTCTTCTGTGCTCTCCCAGTCCATCACTTTGCAGCTCAAGGGATCTCCTGAACTGCTTTATATCTGTTTATTTATTAACCCCCAAAGGATCTCTGCTGCTCGCTGGTGCAATCCATCTGGACCGTGTTTGTAGTTTTATAGCTCCATCTTCAACTGCAGCCATTCACTGCATCTTTCACCCTGCCTAGTTTGAAAGTGCTGTTGTTTCAAAGCTGCCTTTTTTTGTTTACACTTGGATATCAGAGGGAGACCCTGGTCTTTGGCCGATAGACAGGGTTCATCTCTCTTCTACATGTGTTGAGAAATGAGGCATCTTCCTAGGCAACACTGGCTTATCTAAAAGCAGCATTTGCAAACAAATCCTTTTTTGATAGTAGGTAAGCATTTATGAGCTGAGACAGCACTGGGACGGCATTAAAAAACACTTGTAAAAATTTTAGCAAAACAATTTTATCAACAATAGTGTAGCAACAGGCTGATTATGAGACAATAAAGATGGTTTATTTGGTAGAGTGAATTTATGTTACAGTGTAAACTGACTATTAATGTTTTTCAAGTGCTGTAGATTCACCATCATCTCTTTCACTTCTTCTTTTCTGAGGCAAAATGAGAATTTAGTCCTCTTTTGTCTGAAAAACACTTAAGAAGTATCAGAGTGTCTCTTCAGACTTGTATAACATAACTCTCATGTTTTTATGAATATATCAGAGTTTCAGTTGTGATTTCCCCTCTTTGAACAGTTTTATATGACAGCTGCTTTATGGTCATGATTATAAGTCATCCTTTTTGGTTTGATTGCAGCAGCAAACTGGGGACCACAGCAACGTGTTTTGCTTATGAAATATGTCAGTGGGAAATAAAGGTCTAGTCACCATTTCCTTAATGGTGAGAAATTACATTTTTAAAAGGAAGAAAAAAGGACAGATCTTTTTTCAGTACTCTTTCCTGAAGATTGTGTAATTCTTCTGGAAATAATGAGAAAAATCTTACTTTGATCTTTGTGCAACATTTGCTTTCTGCATATGCATCATACCAAAAACCTGAATGTAATGGTTACTTTCCTTGTACAATATAATACTTTTTATTATCATTTGCAGGTGCTTGGAGAATTCCAACTTTTATATGATAATGAAAATAGTTTGCTACATATTTTATTATTTTCACCAGTTGAAGTCAAAATGTTGTTGCTAAAATGCTTGACTAAGTCCCAGCATCCAAACAGTTTGCTGTAGAATTTGTAACAGTCTCACAGCTCTCATTAAGTCAAACTCCCATCACTGGGGAAGTTTCTGAATTAATTAAAGACTTGTTTGAAAGGAGATTGATATGCTCCTCTCTTCTGGATTTCTTTGGTATTGTAAAAGTGAAAGAAAATATTTTTGTCTGGTCAAAACTATTCTGCTCAGACAAAGCTGCTGAAAATTACTTTTGGGCCTTGGTTAGATGTGCAATAGTATTTGGAATGCCTGATAATGCATATTAAAGTGTGTTGGGTTTGTCTTATGGAATTGAATATGATATGCTTCATACTTAATTTTCAGTGTCTCAGTTGAGGTAACTGGGTAAGAATGGAGGGCATGAGTGATGAATGTGAATTCACAGTAAAATGCTGTCTAGTTTAATAACATTCCAGTGTCAATTACTGGCAAAAACCATGCTGTGTCTTCCCTGAGAGAAGGTTCACAAAGGGTGGAAGTGTCTTTTGGTCCTTGCTTAAGCAGTTAATTGCCCAGGAACAAGTCTTTGCAGTGCAAGTGCCTGGTGTAGTGACTGAAGCTTTTTCCTCAGCTGTACCACTAAATCCTGTTCTGAGTATGTCTCCTTACTCTCTTATTGAAGCTCTCTGTTTCCCTATAATTTTCCATGCCTCACTTTCCCATATAATCTCTACAGACCCTTCTGGCTCCCAAGTGTTACCTGGGCAGAAGGCACTATGCAGCTCTCTGCTGGTTGCCTATGGGCCGACTTTCAGGTTGAAGCTCATGCCGAAGCCTCTTGCCAGCTGAGGCCCTTCTTATTTGTCCAGACAGTGATTTTCATAAAACTCACTCTGTTGCTTGGACCAGTTAGTATTGACCACTGTAAAAAAACAATTAGAAGGACAGGCAGCGTGATCACTTCCAGCGTGTGCATTTGAATGTGTACATTTAATGGGTTGCACACGAGTGCAGGACAAAAACAACTCAAAGAGTTGTCCTGTTCTGGCCATGCTAAACCCAAACTAAGGGTTCTGTTCAAAACACCTGCCAAAATGTACAAATAATTTCTTGAGTAATTGTTGTAATGTCACAGGGGGAACAACTTAGAGTGGCAGCTGTGGGTTGTTTTCAATATTGCTGGGAATATTTATAATGATGCAGGGATTATATGTTGTTGATATCAGTGAATAAAACTATAGCCTTATTTAGCACAGAGATTAGTCCAGGGATTTGTTGATTTCCATGGTGGCAGCAATTATTTGATTGATGTGATTATTCTTCTCTATTCATTTGACCAACAAATGATCAAAATCTGCCTGTCTCATGCAGTTGCTACTGGGACAACTCGAAAATGGCCCTTTCATTGCATTTGTACTGTATGCTCCTAATGCCACAATCATTAATCTTATTCCTCAGGACAGCAATCTGTAAAATTGTTGTAAATACTTAGCTGTGTGAGGTTTAATTAATGCCAGAAGCCTTCAATAAACAACAGTTGCAATTTGGACTGTGCTGATTTAATGATTCTTGCGCTCTGTCTAATGCACATTCTGTTAAATCTCTGTGTCAAGTGACTGGCACTGACGTGAATCACATCCCACCAATGTTCCTGTGTCCATGGAGGCAATGGAAACCTCAAACCAACAGAAATATTTGAAGTATTTGACAGGCAATGCACTTAAATATCTTCACTTAAAGGCCTGAAGGACGTTAGCATTTCACATGGTAGGCAGGGAAGAAAAACATAACAAAAAGTTAACAAATGCCTTTGATAATTTCAAAAGTTAATAAAACTGCTTGCCCAAGTAAAACCTTATATTAAATCTTTTGCAGAATCATCTGTTAGTAATGCTACAGGATTTTCATAATGCTCTTAAGTTGTATTGTATTTGTTTAACCACAGAGTTTTTCCTTTGATGAATAGTGATAGTCACCAAAAAAACCTATGAAAGAAATTATGAAAAGATAACTCCAGCCCTTCCAAAACAGATGTTTTGGACAGACTGAAATTCTGTTTGTGTACCCATGCAGAACCTGGCAGCATTTAAAGTCATGTACACCGTAAAAGTGATAAATGTGGTTGCTCTGAAAAGAGATAAAGGAAGAAAAAAACCCAAAGTTATAAATGGTGCTTCCTTTCTTAACTAAATTGGGTAGGTTCTGTGTCCATTTACGTTAGCTTTGTGTGTGTGTGTGTGTCAGCACAACTCTGCCAGCTGAATCATGAGCATACCAACTAGAGGTAATGTTGTGGCAGTTTATTTCAGTGAAAGCAGAAGGGCAGGAATAATCTATCTAATCCATTTTGTCCTACTCTAGGTTCTTCGTTCATGTTAGACTATGAAAAAGGTACTGTACTACTCCCATGAGACAAATACTTGAAATAATTATGTTTATATCCTTGTTTAAGGAGGAGGACTTCCTAAGTTGCAGTTATTTCTGAAAAACCTGAACATGAGTTTGCAAGCAATTTAATTAGAGACTTTGTCTCATCTCCATTTTCAGCTAGTAAACATAAGAAAAGCACAACTTAGATGGATTTAAACCTGCTTATTCTTGATGATCAAGTACTTTAAAGCTGATGGGTAAAAAATTGGTGTGTATAAAACCATTACCTTGTCTTGTATCTTAAGAGAGGCTGTTTAATACTGTTCACTTAAGTAAATGAGAGCACTAATTGAAGAGAATTCCACTGCCATATCTGTGATATCTATTTAGATAAAAGTGCTGTGTCAAAGTACTGTGAATCAGTGGTGTGCAAGTTGGATCTCTGAACCCGAATGCGTATCTCTTCTTTGCAGCAATCTTGCAATTCAGTGTTGTGCTGAATACTCCTCTGTTGTGGGCTCTGAGAAGGCAACTGAGCCCAGAAATTCCTAGCTGAGTGTGTTGAATTTAATGGTGTGAGAAAGTCTGCTTTTCCAGGACATGAGATTTGGACTACATCTTTATACAGCACTCCATAACTCTTCATGTGGCTTCACATGACCTTGAAAAATAGATCACTTATTGACTATTTTTCTTAAAATATTTGTGAGATGATCAAGTTAACAGTGCTAATGTGAGGTTTTTTGTGGTTTGCTGCTGTACAGCTTGGTGTCCCAGTATCACCATTTCTGAGTTATCAAACTGTCTCCTCATCTTGTCTGGTGGGTGTTTTAGATTTTGGGACAGGATTTTATTTGTCTAGGTGGTCCTAGCTGTCGGTGTGGCAGTGATAATCCAAGGATATATTGGTTGAGAGAGAGAGACTTCTTTATTAGATGAGCTACTGTAAGACTTCGGAATATCTCCTTGGACACCTGGCTGCAACCATAACACAAATTAGAACTAACAACAATGCTTAATAAAAGTCCAGGACTATTTGTAGAGATAATTTCTACATGAACTCCCATGCTTGATGTGTCAGCCTTTTGAAGGGTTATGACTGCACAGCTGCTTGTTTTTCCTGTCCTTCCAATAACTTTCTCAGGTCTTGGTTTTTGTTTTTGTTGTTGGGGTGTTAAGATTGGCATCACTTGTTATGGCCATATTATTCACAGAGTGTGACCACATAAATTTTTTATTGCATTGCATTATTCAAAGCACGCATGGCCATGTCTGGGCCATATGTTTGTCTGTGATTTTTTTTCTTTTTCTTTTTTTTTTTAAGAGAGGTGATCACTAGACAAAGTTCCTCTATATTTTCAGTGATGTGTTTACATAAACTTATATCTAGAAGTAGCCATGGGAGACATAATCAGTAAGGAAATGACAACTCGCTCTTCAGATTTACAGAAAGACTGAATGATAGAAATAAACAGTATACAGGTGTTGCTTTAAAATATAAATTGTAATAGCAATTTAGCATTCTGCTGATGCAACAGATAAAACAGTAAATAATTAATTGAAATACATCTATTGTGAAAAAATTCTCCTGATCCAAGAAATGCAATAGGGTTGGTTTTTTTTCATGTGGAAGAAACAGGTATCTCCCACTGTTTAATGCTATATTTTAAAACATCTTCCCAGCATGCTTTGGAAAAAGAACTTAAACACTCAGGTATATTTTCAAAATCCTTGTTCTGAAATTCTGAGATGGTTTCACATACCTGTAAACATTTAATTTTAATGTTGCAGCACATACATGAGTGGTAATGGCAATGTTTACAGTACAGCATGGTCCAGTCAAATAAATGAGTCAGAAGATACCGTTTTTATGACTTTTCCTGTCTCTGGCATTTGTCAGCTCAGTGGATGAGGGGATTCACTTTTTGTGTGTTTTCTCTTTCTGATTAGATAGACTGGGCTCTCAAAGCTTGGAGTAATCTTTTATTGGTAAGGTCATGCAGCACTCAGCAAAGGAGAAGAATTTTTATGATGCAGAACTTGGGGATGAAAAGTTTAAGACAATTCTTGGGATTATAAGGATTTTAAAACTTAAAACAGTAACAACCCTCTCTGGTTGGGATCGAGTAAACCTTTGCAGTACTGTAACGTTAGCTGGCGTGTCTACAGCAGGACTTGTAACTCTGTCAGAGATTTTAAACCTTGCTAAATATTGTTGATCTTCAAAGAGCTATTGTAAAGTGATTGCATTTTTAGAAACTGTCTTTTTTTCATTCAATGTTTCCAGACTTGGCAGTAACTAATTATGGAACTAATTGCAAACTGCTTGGAGACGGGCTTGTCTTAGCCTTTCTTGATTCATACCTGGATATCATGTTCTGCTAGAAATCAAAGCAGAAGGTGTGCTGTCTTTCATTCCAGATGCCATATTTACCATATGCATAGAAATTTGCCTTGTGTTTTACAAAGTCTCATAATGTAATAACTGAGAAACTATTTCAGTTCGTTTAAGAGTTGTATGTGAAAGCTGTGAAATGTTCACTGAAATTCTTTGTTGTTTCGGTGTTTGTTCTTTATAGTGATTTGACAGAATTATAACCCTCATTTGTGCTTACTTGGGTGCATTCCCACCAAGTTTTCTCATGTTTTTGTCCTGATCAGTGGAATAGTTCCCTTGGGGATGGTCACACCTGTTTGTCACTGCGATTCCAGAGTAATGCTTCTAAATTTGTTGTGGCTATTTAGCACCTCAGTTCTTAGTACATTTATGTGTGGATAGCTGAACCAAGCTGTAGCTGTTTTCTCATGCTGTGCTCAAGAGGCAGCTGGGCTTTTTGCTGGGCTTCACAGTGTTTTCAAGTGTGATATGACTCAGCTGTACAGCAGCTGATGACTAGAGCTATGCTCTATATGGTATGTTTTCTTCCCAAACTGAGACTCAAACCAATAGGGACTCAATTTCTATGGAAATAGCTGTCATAAAGTCAATTCTGTAGCTCATTGTAGTCTGTAAATTAGGTAGAATAGATGGTGGAGAGCAGGTTTTCTTCTACTTGTTATCCCTTTGCTCTCTGCCTAACTGCTGCTGTTGATTAAGTTTACTCCCAAAGTGCATCAGAATTAAAAGACTTTGTATTTTTATAAGTCTTCTGAAGAACAGCTTTTTTGCCCCAGTTCTGGGGTGAACATAAGTTGTTATTCACAGTGGGGTAAATGCCTGAAGCAAGGGAAACAATTGCTTGTAAGTTGTAAATGTGACTGCAGTGTTGGTCACATCTGGAGGATGTTCTGGATGTATGCTGAGACAAAATATGAAAACACCACATTTGTCCTCATAAGGTTTTAGAATAATCTATACACACTATAGGAGAGAGGTAAAAAATTAACTTATGAGATTTTAATTTTTTTAAATCTAAGTAACAATAAAGGTGAAACAGCCATTAAGAAAAAAAAATCTTTAATATGCTATCAACTAGACAAAATTCATTCCTTAGGGATGATGAAGCTGTACTGGACACTAGAGTTTTGATTCCTCCAAAATAGTTGGAGCAGTAAATTTTGTTCCTTGGTTTGATATGACTATTCAAAGTAATTTGCAAGCATTTTCTTTTTGGAATTTGCAATTAAACAAAGCACCACAAGTGGTCACCATGCTGTCACTGGTAGGGAACAGGATAAGAAAACAGTCACAAAAAATAACTTTGATCTGTTCACAGTCAAAGCTGTGAAAGTTGTTTTGATACTCTTCTGTTCAGAGAAGGAATGTTTTAGAAAGCCAGTGTCATGTTTCAAGACTGACTCACTAAATCTAAGTAACTGACTCTACTTTTTTCCTACTCTTTGTCTTCCAGTAGTGAAGATTGTCGTTTTCTCACTTTTTAATCTTACATTCACTTTTCAATTTTATCTGTAATATTTTTACTTGCATCAGTTATCAGCTGATGTCTGTTGTCTTCCTATTTCAGCACTTTTTGGTGACTTACTAGAAACATAGTAATAAAATAGTAAGCATTCAAACCATGAAACTCTTGTACCAGAGATAGCTTGAGATATAAACTACGTGTGAACTTATTCCCATGTGAAGAAATAAACAGAAACATGATCTTTATTGGTCATGATCTAATGCTTTTCCCTAAGGTTGTTGAAATACCACAGTCAGTAATCTCAATAATGTAAGCAACTGTAACGATTGAGAACATGTCCATCCATTTTCTCTGTCTCTCCCCTCAGCACACACCCTCTGATACACACACACACTTCAGAGAGAGGGGTGCAATGAATGTTCTGGGCAATGTTGCTGTTAAAACAGCCAACAGCTTTTCCTGCCTTTTTGCTAATTAGGACGAACCCAGGGTATAAAAGTTTTTCATGCTCTTATCTGTGTCACCTGCAAATGTACTTTCATGCTGTTTATTTCAATAAGAGGCAATAACACACAGAATGGTAGGAAAAGATGTTCATTTATGCTCTCTTTTAAAAAGTCACCTAGAAGTACTAAGAAGTCACCTAGAAGTACTTTGGCTGATCCTAAAAATATTTTTTAAATAAATTGTTTGGTCCCTTCTTGGTCTTTAGAGAGGCAAAGGTTTGAGTTTTGAATTTATCTGGATATTTGGAGCTGCAAAGCCCAGCAAGGAAAAACGACTCACCTATGCAATGTTATTTTGTTCTACAGGAAAAGGCTCAGTGCTTTCAGAGGGCTCTTGCTTCCCAAGCAGATAAATCCACGCAGACAGAACTCGTAGGCCATGATGTAAGTAGCTGTATCAAACAGTATTTTCTATCATCTTTGTGGGTGTTCAGACTTCTGTCAGCTGGTTTGCCTCCGCTGTTGTTGTGTCCATGCATGGATTTGGTGATTCTAAAATACCTTCAGAAACATGAGAAGATAATTACAACTACCTGCCAGCACACCAATGCCCTGTTAATTTTATGTTTTATAAAGAGCTGAGAATTTGCATGAATGAATGTGGAAGGTACGTGTTATCGTATTGTAAATTTTTTTTCAGTATTTATTTCCACACTTACTGACACTTTAATGAGGTTATTATGTTTAGGATTGTCATTTGCTGTCCAAACAAGATTTGAAATTTGAAAGATAATGGAATAAGTACAGTTTTGCCAAGTGATGTTAAAATTCTGTTTCCTAATGAGCATCTGTCAGAATTTCTCTGAGAATGTGTACTGAAAGTATGTATCCCCATGCAAGAGCACAGTCAAGGAAGATTCCTTAACTGTAGAAATATTGTTTCCCCAGTTCTTCTAACTGAAAGTATTCTGTCTGTGGGATGTTGCTTGAATATGTGTTAGAGATTCTCGTGCTTACATGAGCCTCTTGAATAATCTTTGATTAAGAATGCTCCTGTGTGGAACATTTAGCATAGTTCTGTTCTGTGATTTGAGCAAAGTCTAACAATAATTCTTAACAAAAACTGTTCGGAAAAGTAATGCCACGGTTGTGCGTTGGTGTAGATCAACATGCTGATTCAAATTTATGGAAAGAACTCTGGAATTAAAGCAGGCTTTGAAACCTTCCTTTCAGTTTTGTGTCAGTGGACCATTAAAGTTTTGTCTTCTGAGGATAGAAACATCAAAATTTCACGTTTCAATATGAAAAGTTTTATCTGCACTAACTTCTTTTTTGTGGGTTACCAAACATGAACCCTTATGTTCTACTGTGTCTGTGGAGTCATGTCTGGTGGAGTTTACTGAACCTCTGAGGTGTGTATATATTACTGCTGAAAAATCCATAATATTCAAAAATATTTAAAACCATCTTTGTATGTTGCAATACTATATCCACTTCTTCTGTGACTAATTATCCTTAGCAAAACTTTATTTAACATCTATACATTAGATGTTAAATAAAAGTCTTCCATTGAAAATGGCAACAGAAAATAGGTAGTTTGTGGAATTTTTTGTGTTGTCTTGTTTATTTTTGGGTTATGTTGCTTGCTTGGGTTTTTTTAAAGCAGATGTGACTTATGCATTTGGTTGTTTTCTCCCAAATCAAATATGTGGTACTGATGCTTCAGGGATTCATGCTGTTAGCAGATTATATCTTTTTTCCCTTTTTCCAGTCTGTGTTCCCTTGGAGTTTGGTTGGGAGTAAAAAATAACATAATAAAACCTCCTCCCACAAACAGGTACAATTTTCTGGGTGAGATTTGAGTATTAAATGTCATAATAACAACAATAAGTTAAATAAATCCTTTTCTTTAGCAGCATTCTCGTCAATTAGTGGAACATATTTTTCAGACTTCCCTGCCTTGTCACGGTTGCAATAATATATTATCTCAGCCAGGCTGTTGCAATGCAAGAAAAAAAGGAAATGTTGAATGTTTTTCTATGGAATAGCACTTCACCTGGATTTATCTGGCACAGAGTATTTGTGAGAATTCCATTCCAAGGGATTGATTGCAGAGAAATTTGAACTAATATACAGAAGTAACACAAGCCTGCTATGCTCACACTGAGGGGAACTCAGTGAGGAGGAATGTGCAAATAAATAGTGTTAACACTTTTTGTAATATTGGTAAAACTTTTTGCTCTTCTATTTATGAGATTGTGCAGCTTTTCTGTGAAGGATACCTATTAATGTTTGGTTCAGCTGTGTTTCTGTTGAATCCAAGTGGCAATTGCATTTACATTCTTTGCTTTTGCATGAGATTTTAAGGAGCAAGTTGTAACTGTGGCAAGTAGTATCTGTACATCATTTTATTCAGGATGTTAGTACAAGAATACTACAGTCAACTACAAGAATACTGTGATAATATAAATTTGATTAAATAGAAAAATAGATCAAAGACTACAAGATGTATTTTCACCCTGTTAGTCACACATTCTGAGAATAGTATACATTGAATGCTTAAGATCTGGTTTAAGAGGTAAGCAGAAAATTTAAGTTCATTTCATTACAAATTTGCTGCTTTAATTAAAAAACCAAACACATAAACAAACAAAAAACAAACAAAAATCGCATTTTTATTTGTTTTCTTAATTCACATTTAAAAGCTAAAAATAGTTGGATGAAAGTGCTACCAGGAATTTGTGTAGTATTGTTTCATAAACGTAGTATGAATACTGATATACACCACACAGTGTAATAATTCAGAAATGCTTAATACAGTGCCTCTATGAGTGGTTTGGTTTATGTTCTCATATATTCTTTTGTTTCACTATGTAATCTTAAAAGCTGCCTGTTTTGCAGCTGAAAAAGCTGAGAAGGTTAGCCCTCAAAATAAATCACTGCTTGGGTTTTTTGACTTCTGGACAACATCTCCAGTAGTTAAGAGACCACTCTTTAGCCTTGGAGTTCATTTAGATGTGTCATTAAAAGTAAATGGAAGTTCTGACTTTGACTTAGATGAGGAATTAATCCTTTTGTCTGTAGGGTGTACAGTAATGAAAAAAAGCTGGAGGCGAGTCTATATTTAGAAAGGAATGGGTGAAGAAGGAGGAAATGGAGTGTTTCACAGGGAGGAAATGTTCTTGTTTTTGTGGACTGCCCTGCCAAATCTTAAACAGTATTGAGTGAGTGTTTTGGGTAAGTGTTTGAGTGGTTACCAGAATGGAAGTTGTTATAGTGTATTTTATAGTAGCAGCTATAATGTAATTACAGTTAGAATCTGACTGTCAAGGTCATCAGTAAAGTTTGGATGATGCAATCTCCTGCAAGACCTTTAAATTATTGGAAGATACTTTGGATAGAGCTCTGATTTTTTTCCCATACAGCACACAGAGATATTTCAGTGGAAATTGCTTTAGAGTACTGTTTCAGCAAGCAAGTAGAAGATAAGGTCTGTAGCAGTAAAGATAATGTTTCTTACAAAGAGCTGTTTGAACTGGAAAGCAAACTCCTTAATGTCTTTTCTGTGTTAAAAAGGTCTAATAGAAAACTTAATTATGGAATTAAAACATGAAGCTTAAAATAGTTTTTGATAAGGACGAAAGAGGGTCTTCCATGATGAGAAATGCTACAGTGTCCTTAAGTGATTAACATGACCATTTTACTACTTGAGGAAGTTAAAAGTAAAATAACTATTGCATGTATTCCAGGGAAGACATTGGAAACTACTCAGGGTTTCCATAAAGGCTAGGTGCTTTTTAGTGCAGCATGTCAAGGAATCTTCATCTTATGATAGTCCTAAATTTAATCTGTTTTCCAATATGTATACTGAGAATCATTTAAAGCATCTTGGGAGTATTGCAGAAAGAGCCATGTGCACAACAGATTGATGTCGAGGCTGCTAAGTAATAAATTATTAATGTGTTTTCAATAATCAATGCCAGTTTAACCTCCTTCACCTTCCTGTGCTTGCAAAGTCTTCTTCTGTTGAGAGATCAAGGAATAATTTCTTTCATGTCGATCAAGTTGCTAAAATGGACTGGAAGAGGAATAGATGCAGTCAGCTAGCACTGGGACTGATTACAAGACCATGTTAAAGGGCACAAATCTAATAATGGCTGCTAGCGAAATAGGTAGTCCAAAGTATCATGCAGGCATCACACAAGCACTCTGCAGCATGTGCCACTACTGATTAGTTTTCATTAAAATGTGTCTCAAAACAGAATTAAACAATCATAGGACAATTAGTTCTGTCACCAAGTGAAGTAAAACTCAGCACCACTTTGTCAATCTTTATCAGCCTTTGGATTAAAAGAGTTTGTACTTAGATTTATTCTCCACAAAGTAGAAATTCCTAAGAACTGACATATTTCTGCAATGTCTTTTCTGTGTTTGCCTTCTGCTGATATTACAGGTTTCGTATCTCAGAACTGCTATTCTGTTTGTTCTTTGCTTTCATACTGAGAGTAAAGCTGATGTAAACAGGTTTTGGACTGGTCCTAAACTCATTCCTCATTTAATGAGCGTTCTTTCCAGTATAGTGGTCCTTACATTTTGTATGATGTATCTGATGTCTCAGACAACAAACCTGTGTACTGCTGCTCTCAATCTGCTGCAGTGTGGTTTGCACAGCTACAGACAAAAAGTACCTTTCTTTGGTGATCACCAGCACTGTGTTTTATAACAGTGTGTGGCGGATAAGAAGGCACTGACTTTTATCACTTGTACAATCATGCAATATTAAAATCCTTACATATTTTAGGGTATTTGTTTTGTAGCTTGCTGTGCATTACCTTGGACAGCATGCCTCCCTTAACCTCTCAAAACCCGGGCACTGCCTTCTGTGTTTCATTAGGAGGGAGTGGAAGACATGGAGTTGGATGCTTCCATCCATCTCCCTGCTGTGCCCCGTTTCCTCCCCAGCAGCCAGCCAGCCAGCACGGACTATGGGTGCTGTAAAGGGACTATGTTGCATTGTGTCCTCTCCTTCAGGAAGGCAGGGGAACAGAATACTGAGATACTTGAACTGCTTGAACTTTCCACTTTAATCTAAATATGTTCCTGCTGTCAGTATTGTGTAGTTTGTCACAGCAGGAAGTGAGTTGTGTTTTGCCACCTAAACTGGAAAATACATCCTGCTTCTGCCTCCCCTCCTTGCCGTGGAGACTGATGTCCATCTGCTATTGTATTTTACTACTAAGTTATTTTTTTCCATTTATTTGTTTTGTCTCTGCGTTTGTTGTCTAATTTATACAGGGCAATAATACAAACTTGTGCATAATATAAATTTTCCTAATGCAAAATTGCTGTTTTTTAAAATACCTTTAGAAATGAAACCAGCCATTAACCATTTCAGTATTTGCTATGTCTGTGTATCTGTTTATATCTGGATATCCAAGTTGTTCTTGATATGCTACATCCTTTGCTACAACTTCCTTTACCATTCATTTTCTCTCCTCATGTCCGATTTTCACTTTTTACTATACAACTTCAAAATCTATGTGGTTTAGGGTGTCCTATGTGTGCAAATTGTCAAACTTTGAGGATGCCAAACTAGGATGGTACTTTTTTGGTTTTAATGATCACCTTCCACCAACCCTTATGAAACATTGCTTCACCATCAAACCCCCTACATACATGGTGTTTGAATTACATTTAATGACCAAGTCATGAACAGGAATGAATTGTTACAACTGCTCATGACAAGGAAAAACAGTTCAAGTTACTGGTGCCAAATTCGCCAGAGGACAAATGCTTGCGCTGAGGGTTCAGTGTTTGTGGTGCTATATGAAAAATGATAACAGGTTTTCACATAAACAAACTTCAGCAGTAAATGGGTTCTGGAACAGAAACTGAGGTATGCCACATGAAAAAGACACTTTCATTCTGTGACTGATTATCAACAGGGTATTCTGCATTTAATTTTGCTATCTTTAGGAGTAAAGAACAATAAAATTTGCATTTGGTAGTGATGATTAATTGGTATGAATGATCTTCAGTTTTGATTTGTGGCATTCAAGTTGGCTTCTGGATGCTTTTATAGATAAGCTCTGTGCTGTTTAAATATTTGAAGTAAGATGATGATAATATTATAACTGAGTTTCCTCTCAGACCCAAAATTGATAAAATACAAGTAGTCTCTGAATCTTTAAAAAACAGTTTTCCTGTAGTATAATCTTCAATAACAGTGCAATGTTTTTCTTGCCTTTTGTTTTGAATCTTTCTACTTGTTCTGCATTTTTCTGTCATAACCTTCTTCTGGCTTTGTATCTGCAGTTATGCTGCTGCTGTCTTGCTTTGCAAATGCAATAAAATACAAGCTACTTTGAAGTATTGACCAAACTTACTAATTTTTGCTTAGATGTCTTGGGGTGGGGGAGAGGAATAGGGGAAGAAGCAAAGAAAGCTTTTTAGATATTCCTAATTTTTCATCCTAGAAGTTTTGTTGGGTTAAGACAAAACTCTTCTCACTATTTCTGCTTTAGCTCCATCACGGTCTCCTCCTTAGAGTTCTCCAGAAGTTGACTTTTTCACTTAAGTATATCCATCTAGACTTTTTGTCTCATTTCTTACTTTAGTTTAATTTTCGTGCTGTACTTATGAGTATGACTTACCAAAATTTATTTGCAGCAGTGTATTTTCAGTGTGTTTGAGTTGCATTATTTCTGTTGCAAAGATGCTGCCAAGCAGTTCATGACTACTCTCAGTAGGAACTAAGTGAGCAGCTATCCCTAGAATTAATAGCATGTTTTTACTATATCCACTCTGACCTGTTACATTAAGGATAGAAAGAAGTAGGACACTGACAGGATATTTGAAAAGGTTTATTTGAAATAAAAAAGTCATCCACTAGATTATACCTTGCTAACTCTGTTCATGCATTATGTTGAATACTAGCAGTGTCTTATTTGTAACGACAGAAAATAGCTGCACTAAACCTTTTGGATATTGTTCAAAAGAATGAACTGGGAATTTAGTAAAATATGCTCAACAACAATCAAAAATTATAAAAAATAGCAGCGTTTTGCAATAGGCCTTGATTATATTTTCTTAAAAAGAAGAAAAAATTAATTTCACCTTGAAGAAAAGATCAACAAACAAAATCGAGAAATGAGGCATGGATAGCCACTGCATTATAAGCAATGTGTATGGGTTTTGCTACATTAGTACATTTAGGGTGACTGCTTTTTATTACAGAATGATCTACTTACACAGTTGTATTGTAATGTGGAGATGTTTTAATGTTGTGTGCATGTTGCATGTAGATTTCCTCTGTTAGCATAGACTGGCTCAATCTGGTGACCTTTTTCCAGTGAAAATACGGCATCTGTTGTACATAAGGGTTTTCTGACTCGAATGGTGACATGCATAAGCTGACCAGTCATATTCCTGGTTTTCTCTGCATTGCCACTTGATTCATTGCTGTGTTGATCATAAGTGTGAAAGAAGCTTTATTATTACGTGCTGCCTGCATGACTGCATACAGCAGAAACAGTCATTTTTCATTTACTCTGTGTTGCCATCAAACCATGCATCATTAAGATTTCATTTAATTTCATTTCTCTTTTCTTTTTTTTCTTTTTTTTGTTTGTTTGTTTTGTTTGTTTTTAAAGGCCCTGTGGAACTCTCCCTGTTCTGAAGGCTTAGTTTACAAACCTATCAGCATCTCATTGGTTCCATCATTATTAAATTAAAAAGCAACATCTGGACACTCTGCACTTACGGATATAATTAAATACTGCTGTATATGAAATGAGCTGCAAGTTATCATTGCTGGCAAAACTCTACTACTTAATATAATATTTGTATTATGAACAGTCAAACATCACTTTTTTGGCAGTATCTTCATTATTAAGTGTATCTATGAATAAATTATTAGTAAGCTATGACAAAGTTATTATCTGAAATAAAAAATTATTCTTATCATTTTGTGCACTTAGTCATCCATTGGTGATTCACTGCAAGTAAGAAAATCCTTCAGTCATGCTTGTCTCTTGAGATTGAAAAAATATGTCTTCAAGATCTGGAAACCTGAGGAAGTCATTATTTTTTAAAACATGTATTTTTCCTTCTCCAATAATAATACTATTGCACTGACTGTGAATACAAGGTGGGAACCTTTCAGTATGTGGTCTATCTGATAAACGTTCATAATGATGTACATAATTCTTCTTTGGGATTCAGGAAACATTCCTGTGGGGCACTTGGTGCGCTTTTAGAAGGCCAGAATTTACCCAGCTTTATCCCAGGAAATAGAAGAGCTGATCCTAAAGACATACACTCTGATTTTTTAATCCATTAGAATCATTGCTTTACTGTACTTTCTATCTAATTTTCCTGCAGCTTCTAAGAGACATTACTAAGAGAGCATCAATGTGAGCAAAGTAAACATTGTGTTTGCTGGGCATGACTCTGCTACTTGAGTGGATCCTAGTTGTTCAGAGGGATGGGTAGGTGGGGAAGGGTAATTCTAAGTTTAGGGCTTTACTAAGCAAGAAACCAGTGAAGTTCACCACTGTCAGTTGCTTCAGTGTAACCTTACTTAGGAATGACTTCATTCACCAGGATGATGCTCTACACCCACCCTTACCAGGTAAGATAAGAAGCTGCTTGTGCCAGCAGTATTCATTAACCTTTTCCCCTAATATATTTTCTTACTAACAAGAAAGAGTGCTTGAATCTTTTTATTATGCCATTTCAGTTAGGCCTTACAGTACATAATACGAACAGTTACTCAACTGGAGCAACATTTTAGCACCTGTAGCTTTAATTTCAAACAGAGGACATATTGCATTCATTCAAAAACAACATTTTACCAGTTATTCTTAAATGAAGCAGAACTGAAAATAAAAGTATTCAGCTAAATATTAATGCCAGCCTTTAAAGTGAATGAATCTTCTTCACAGGGAATGTTGCATTATGTTGGCTGATACTGTACCACTTAGCATGATGTTACTGTTTCTCAGCCTTACATTGTCTTTTCTTTGGTCCTAACAGTCATCCTTCAGCATCCTCTCTTGTCCTTTTGGTCAGGCTGCCTGGAATTTCTTTGTGTAAATAATTGCATAGTTCTTACTGTACATGTTGGAAATACCTTGTAAAAGCAATTAAGTAGCAAATGCATAATTTAAAGAAACAACAGAAGCAAGCATGTGCATATTATCCTTTTGAACTTGACCTTCCTTGTTGAACTTCACTTATTATCACTCTTCCTTCTTTCCTTGGACAAAAGTCCTTTTTGTAATCATTGATAAGCATAGAAATGCCTACCTCTTGCTGCTGTCTGTCACGCTTCCTTTTTTCATCACTGTCTTTATTATGGTAATATTTTCAGTCTTTGTCAGATACTGCTCTTTGGAAGAAGATAGAACATTTTTCATTGTGACTCTTTGGCACAGAGATCTGTATTTCACTTAAAGAAATAAATATGGATAATGGAGAGGGTTATGAAAAATTGTGTAAGTTAGTGAAAGGAAAAGAGTGGAAGAAAATAAATGTCTTCAGGAGTCCAATGAGAAGAAAATTAGTTTCACTTTCTAAAATAAAGAAGCTTTTTGCCCATTCTTCCTAAGTCTGTGAAAGAATACTTTAAAATACTCAAAGAGCTAGTTTATTTCTGCGTCTGTTGCTTCATAGAGGTGTTGCAAGCAGCTGTCATTTCAATGCAAGTCTGAACTCAGCCCTTTAGCTTTTGGGGTAGACTGTAAGAATTGGGTTTTTAGCTTTCCCATGAAATTACTCATAATTACCAATACCTGTTTTTTTTGTAATTTCTTTGGTTTATTTTCATTTTTCTGTACTTTACAACTATACAAACTTTATAACTATACAAAATATAGGAATATAGTAGTAAAAATTACTCAGGTTTGGTATTTTGCTCACATAGCATTTGAATGATCTAGAAAAAATCATGATTGACAAGTACTATTCAGACTTCAAGGATGCACAATTAATACTTTGTATGCATAGGCAAGAACTTAATGCTAGTTTAATTAAAGTCTTAACAGTCTGATCAAAGATTTTTTAAAAATTATTATTGCAGTAGAGAGTTGTGGATGCTAAAAAAGCTAGCAGAAAAATTTTTCCAGCATTTTACCGCCTCCTGTGAAAGTCTCCATTCTCACACAAACTAGCTGAGAAACAGTTTGCTATTTTGTAAACCATTTTGCAGGTCCAGGTTGTTGTGGAATGCAGTGGATATTGTTTTGGTTCACTGAGAATAATATTTTGAGAATGGGAACTAGTCCTTTCAGCCAGTCACTTTGGTGGGTGGTTGACCGATGGGTCAATCATATCATTGCTCTATTGCGAACCAAGTTATATAAAGGAGTTTGTAATTAATTAAATAATCCCATTTTATCCTGGACTTGAATTCTGTGTCGTTCTTCTCGCCGTCCTCGGTACCACAGCGACAGAGAGTGATACTAGCACATCTAGTTCAAACAGTCAAAAATTAAGTACATATAACATTCCTAGTACCTATCTCTTTCCTTGATGTATTATATTGCTCACTCTTGCACAACCTCTTGGGATCTGAAGGGCAGTGGCTTCTGGTCAGTTGTGGGAGCATTGCAGTAAATCTGCTATCACAACTGCTTGTTGGACTCTGATAGTAACATTCATTTCTTTCTCCTCATTCTGCAATCCAGTTGGGATCTCTCTTATATGTTTGTTAACATGCTATACACCTTGCTCTTACATTGATTTCAAGTTTATGTGACATCTCTGTTACTCTTACAACTGGTTTTACCACTCTCCGAAGATTTCTTTCCTTTGATGGTGAGTAACTTCATAGCCATGGAGCCTCTGGTGTCATCCAATGCCTGTAATTAGTTGGACTGCTTGTTACTGGAAGATCATTCACAGAGTAAGTGCTTGTTCCTGTTATTTGTAAGATGCAAACTTCCAGCTGACAAAGCCACTCTGCCCTCTTCCCCACCACCAAACCATTGCCAAGTAAATCCTGTAAAAGGTGTTACACCACACAACTGTAAAAACAGCTGGTGCAAAAAGTGTCATTTGATAACTGCCCTTTAGAGCTTAAGTAAATTATCCTGTAAATATCCAGAAATAAAGTATTCTGTAAATACCCAAGTAAGCCAGGCAAAACCAGATCTTGGTGTCCATGTCATTAGCTTGATCCAAATGCTGTGTCTTGTGCCAAGCAATGGTAACACCGCGTTAACGGAGTTACAACTGTAAAACTGTATTGGCAAAATACTTTGTTCTCATTCTGAGCATTGGCATTTAACAGGTGCAGAGGTTTGTTATTTTAACTAGCACACAGTGTTTGTCTCCATTTGATGCTTTGTAAGTGGTACCAGCTAACCTGAGTTTGCTTTCTGCACTTTACTCCAGGGACTTCTGAATGTGCGACTGCAAGACTGTTTTGCACAGCACGGGAAGGGGAAAAGTAGAAGTTGAGTGAATGGACTTGAAAGTAACAATGGTGCAAAAATGTTACAGCTAGAGGAAATGTTCTCTGGTAAATGTTGAAAGGCTGAGAAGGAATGAGTGATTTTAACAGTTATGAGCAGTCAAAAAGACAAACAAGTCTCAAAAAACCTGGGGTAGTGTAGAGAGGCAGAAATGTTACATCCTGCTTGAATTGAAGGCAGATATTTTTTTCAGTCAGTGTTTTATTTTTGGGATTTTTTAAAATTTATCTTCTGAAGCAATTTCAATGTGAAAACACACAGAACAGTGTGAGTACTGGCATAGGAGTTATTCTGCTGTAACTCAATATGCATTTGGGGCAATAAAGAATTCCTGTAGGTTATCATGTTTATAAAAGGCACTTAAAATAATCTGTAATGTGATCATTAAGACTTGTTGTGGGCGTAGGTACTATGTGCATGGTGAAAGGGCTAGAAATTTCATTGTTTAGTAGATAGGAGATCAGTGGCTTATCTTCTGAAATTGAGTTTACCCAGTTTTAACCAGTGGTTTTAAGGTATATTCACACTATTTGGTCACTTCACTAGTTTAAACTGCTTGATATGCTTTAGACTTTTAGGTAAGCGTTAAAACTTAGGAGGATAAAGCAAGTATATAATGTATGTTTTACTAATGAAACAGAAAGTGCCATTTCTATCCCTGACCTATTACTATTTCTTCCTCAATAGAGGTGCAGTGAGAACTATATCCAGCCTGTGTACTCAGCCTTCATTTCAAAACAGTGCTCTCTTAGTATTCATTTATTCATTTTTAGTAATAGAGGCTTCTACTTCTTAAGAGTCAACAGAATATTAACATTAATGATAAAATGGCAAGAAGGAGCATGAAGGGAAAGGATTATAAATGAGATTTGGGAAATAGTAATATGTTTCTTTTGTATTGTACAAAAAGGCATTAAATTGAAAGCAGAATCTACTGGATACCAGCAATAAAAGGAAAAAGAAGTTCTGTTTGGCTGCTAGCAAGTGCATTCCAGAAAAAACCTTGCAAAGATATATTTTTGTGTGTGCATGTATTAAATCATGCTGGATTTGAAAGTGCATGAGTTAGATACCATATTACAACTTTGTATTCACTACCAGCTTCATTACTTTCATAGAGAATTTAATTCATCTGAGAACACCAAGGAAGAGCTTGGTGATGCTGTTAATGATAAGTTTCATGGTGAAATTAAGTGGTAGCTTTGTATTTGATACTAAAATAGAGGGGCTTGATCTGTATTGTGTAATGGTGCATGCATATTGTCAAATATTTGGAGAGAAATGCTAACACCTGCACTGACGTATTACATTTTAAGCAAAGAATGAGGAAAACACAACTGCATAAGAGAAACAGGTGATGGAGGCATTAGAATCTTCATATCTCAAACATATGAAACAGTTTTAAGTGCACACATCAAATACCTGAGCTTCCCAGTGTGCAAGTATTAAAAAGCATCTGCGTGAATATCTTTGTGTACATGTGTACGTCTATTATTTCATTTTCCAGTCTGTGAAACGATTCAGGAGGAAAGATTAATGCAAGAGAAATCTTCTACAGGAGTCCTGTTGTGTTATGAATAAGTTCTGCCAAGAGAACCCTTAAGAAATTGCCATGTTTCAGGTATTACTGAAACAAAGACAACATGAAAAAGGAAAAGTTTCACTGGTTAGAGGTAAAATTTGCAAATGGACCAGTTCAGTGGTTCTATCAGGCTTCAATGAAGCCAGCTTTTGGGATCATGTATGTTTTTCAAGCATCCAGGTAGCCTGAAAAACACTCAAGTAATTGCAGAACATGAACAAAAATTCTGAGACTAATGATGAACAGTTGGCTTTTCTGCTCATACTCCCACTGTCGCAAGTTTCTTTGAAGGCTTGTGGAAGTGCCCCCGACACTGATTTTTTATATATATATATATATATATTTATACACACATTAAAGTATATCAAAATACATCCAGGAATTTTTAATCATTCTTACAACTGGACAGAAGTAAGCTCATTTTTTTTTTTGCATGAGAAGCTTGCTGAATTGCAAATCTAAATATAAAATGAGCTGAAGCCACAGGTAATGTTACTTATCAGACTCTTTGGGAATGATGAGAGCATTTCAGTGAGCTCGAGGCAGGGCTAAGAGGTTGTGTCATTTGTGCTTTCCTGGGTTTAATTGGTATCTTGACCTGAGTGTCTTCCTATGCTTCAGGAGATGCCCCAGTGTGGGCTCTCAATGGGCTGCAGTTCCTTCAGGGCATATCCATCTGCTCCAGTCCAGTTCTCTCCAGACACCACAGTGTGGATATCTTCTTCAGTGCCTGGAGCACCTTCTCATCCTTTTTTTTCTCCTTCACTTCCCTGCATCCTGGTGTTTTTTCTTGCCCTTTAATATGTTCTCACGGAGGTGCCACCAGCACCACAGTGATGCTCAGTGTGGCCTGTGTGTGGGTCCATTATGGAGCTGCCTGGCAGCATTTGTCTGGGACCGGGCAGCCCCTGATCTTTTCCCACAGAGGCCACCCTGCAGCCCTCCTGCTGCCAACACAATGCCACATAAACTCATGGGAAAGCAAACAACAGCAAAGCATAACCCCTGAGCTGACCTGACTGGCGCAAACATTAATAATCTTAAAATTGTTTTTTATGTTAGGAAAACACTTCCGTGGAGTTACAGATCTGTTAACATGTGAGAGATGATTATAAAGTGGCTGATTGGAGGTGTGAGTTCAGCTGCACAACAAATTCAGAAACTAGTGGAACAATGTAATTTCTGTTCCAAAATACCTGGATTCACTGAGACTGGTGGTGTTGGTGATGACTACTGTGCATTCATCCATCGACTTCCACTGATGCCCCAGGCCAAGGGACCTCTTTTTTTTTTCGCTACAGAAGCTGGGCATTGCATCCCTTAAGGAGGAAGGGAAGAAATTAATTGGTTGATTCCATTCCTAAACACCAGGTTTTTCTGTTTTCCTTTCTCTTGTTTCCATGTCTGCAAATTTCTCTTGCTGTTGGAAATATTTCCAAACTCTGTTAGTGGTGGGGCTTTTGTTCTGGCTCATTATTTTCCCCTGCTGTTGCTTCTTTGCTCATTTCCTTTTATCTTGCTGTATTGTTTTTATTCTCTCTCCACATTACAGTCCCATTTGGCTTATACTCTCCTTTCTTTTCTATAAAACATGATTTTTATCACCCATAAAGCATGCTTCTAAAACTTCAACAATACTAAAAACCGGAAAGTCACACTTTTTCTTGTTAATTCTGTTTTGCCTCAGTCCTTTGCTTATTTTTAGGCAGAAGGAAAGAGAAAAAAATACATTTAAAGTGAGACTACTGATGCAGAATAATTCTCAGGGACTAGGAAGGGATACCTTTTTTGTAATTCTGAATGCTAGCTACTATGTTCAAAATCTATGGAAAGAAAATAATTTCATTTTCAGTTCTGTGGAGGTTAAGGTAATTTTATTTATCTTTTTAAGTGTCTAGTAAATGATATTGGTTTATTCTATCTTGTACCAAGGAAGAAATTCCTGTAAAACTTGTTTACTCACCATTTGGTTTTCTTGAACTATTTGTAAAATACTCTGAAGGGAATATCAAGAAAGCCATACTGTGTGCTGTCAATTTGGGCTGCGTAGAGAACAACCATTTTCAGCTGACCATGCAGATGTACAAATTAGATTATTTTAGATTATTTTTGGGATCTGCAGAAAATTTTTTAGACTGCCAGAAGGCTTATTTTACAGTAGTACCCATAATGTATTGAATTTTCAGCAGGTCATGCCACTGTTCTTGCTAAACACAGAATGATTTCTTCATGTTTGTCTTGTTACAAGTTTGTGGAAGGTCCTAGGACAGTAAATTGGAGGATGGAAAGAGAGCACTGATGTGAGATATTCCCCTTTCATATTGCTAACCTGGACTTTAGAACAGATCTCACAGTTCTTGGTGTTGCACAATGCTCATACAATTCTTGCAGCTCTTTAAAACTCTGGGTGAGTAACTTAATGTTATAGTAATGGGCAAGTTTAATATCTTTACAACATCGGACAGCTTTCCTTCCACAGACACTCATTTCTGCCTTGTTTCTATCCTGCATTGTTCTGGCTGTTGCTCCTCTTGCCCTTTGGTTGTAAATAGTGAATATAATGTGCTCCCTTACTTCTGATAAAATTAATTAATCTGTGATTAGTACCAGTATTTCTGCATATGCATAAAAAACATGTTCAAAGACTTGGGGCCATGTGTTCATAAAATATTCATCTTGTTCTTGTATTAATTTGAGCAGATTATTGCAAGACCAAATAAAAATCTCATTAAATGCACCTGGTAAATCATATCCACTCAAGATTTTGCATGGCAAGATTTCACCTCCTTTTCACTGGAGGCCTTTCAAAGGCCAGGTTACAGAACTGTCCTGTTGTCTAGGTCATTCTTGCCCAGGGGAAGCCTGCTGCTGCTTCAGACTTTCTTAGCCATCAGACTGAGAAAACTGCAGAAATATTTACAGTGTACAGCTCAATACTTGTAGCCAGAGGAAGCTCTGTTTTGATTGAAGGACAAGGAAACATGAGCAGCTTGGCTCAGCTTCCATGTTCAATTTGGGGTGCCAGAACGTTGTATTGAACTACCCTGAGGCTTTAGGGTGAGTCTTTCAAAATCCCTTCTGTGCATTTTCTTAGCTATTTGGGGTTTCTTTTGCACATAGTAAATTTTTTTCTTTTTGCTAAAAGCATTGCCAGCACTCATTAAACATAACCCCAACAGTAATGTGAAATGTTATTCTCTAACCCTTATTTGCATAAATTTGTTCCACTGTTTGTGTGTGTGTAAAAGTTGATGTTGATATTTCAAATAAATAGCAGGGAAACCTCCCACAGTGCATGACATTTTTTCCCTCTTCCACCTCTCCCAAGACTGAAGTCTAGGTCAGTTCTCACAGGTTAACAAATGCATTATTTCTGAAAATGGTCTGCTGCCTACAGGAAACTATTTTCTTTTGGAAGGTGCAAGCGGGGGAGGCACTGGGGATGGCATCAGGGATGAAGACGCTACAATATATTTAATGAAGTGTTCAATTTTTTAATATATATTTTTATCCTATCTTTCTTTGAAATGTTCCCTGGAAACTTCTAGTGCTTTCACTTCCTAGTCTTGTAAGCTTGACTCACTGACCCATTACAATTCTAATTCCCTAGTCTCTGTTCCTCACTGTATCTCCTCCTTCTCTTTTATTTCTTTCGTTCCTTCAGTTTTGAGATTTTTTTCTTTGTCAGCACTTTGGTTTCCATGCTACTCCTGTGTTCATTTGTGAACCGTCATCTTCCCCATCTGCAGTTCTCATTCTTGCTCAGCATCTTTCCTTGAAATATGTCTTTTTTATTTTCTTTGGAGTCATACAGATAGTGCAGAACCAATAACTTCAAGTCTTGAAGTGCAAGTTTATAAGAAGGTACCAGTGAAGCCAAGAGGGAAAACTTCTGAGTGTAGAATAAAATTTCTGATTGGAAAAAGTTATTGCTTAATTTTTACTAACATTTTTTGCCTTATTCAGCATCTCTATCAGTTATTGAAAAATGGGTTGTATGCAAGTGTTAAGAAAATATGTTTGTCAAAGATCATCACAAAATCCTTTTCCTTTTTTTTCCCTGAAAGTGTATTCTCCAAGCTCTTGGTTAGTGTTGAGTTACTGCATCGGGTGTGGATTTCCTGAGTGCATATTGAATTAGCACTTCAGTGTTACTGATGCAAGTAAGCTTTGACTGGTGCACAGGCACTCCAGAAATAATAACGAGGATATTAAAATATTCTGACACTTTCTCCTACTGTTTGCTGTCATTTTCACCTGCTTTGACTTTAGAAGCCAATATCTAACTACAGAGTCAGCATCTGTGGCAAGCTTTGGCTGTAGTTGGCGAGTGGAGGACCCACATGATGGACTCTGAACTTTAATCATAATCTTTACAACAGGTTTTTCTGTGTCTAATAGGTGTCGCTTTGGTCCTTGCACTATGGGGAAAACACTCTGCCAGTTTGGCCTGGTTTTGGTAACTGCAGAGCTGTCATAGAATTGCAGTGACCCTTGGAAGTGCAGGAGCTCTTTGCCTAATTACACCACCTTCTTGCATACTAATTTCTATTATTTTGCATAACTTTAGTCAGAATTAAAATAACAAAGAAAACCCACATGTAGGGTTTCTTTTGAAATGTTCCTTTTAAATTACTTTGCAGAGCTCTGTGGGGATAGGACAAGTTTTGGGAGAGGGAATATTTAATCCACAGGGCAGTTCAGATTCTCATCCTTAGATTCAAACTGGTTTGAAAAAAGCCACAAGGGAGCCGGAATGTGTCTCTAGCTTGCTTTATTTAATCACCAATTAGGTAATTGCTGTTTTTCCATGTAAAAAAAGTGGCACACAGGCACTAGATATACCATAATATACAAAAGCTACCTCATTGTAAGTGCTTTAAATTCAATGCAACCTTTCCCAAGTAATTGATTTAATGATACATGATTATAAGAAGCTGTGTGGTGGTGTTGACACCCTCTTAATATCAATTTGCCAAGGTAGGAATTGGCCAGTAGCAACTCTGGCTTTCACAAGTTGACTAATAGCCATGCTTGAAAACTTTTCTTTCTGCTGTCTAAATTAGTTATGAGGTCTTAGGTTAAGCAAAGTTGGCAAACCAATTTATGATCATACATGATTACACTACCTACACAAGGACTACAATTTCACCTCTAGCCCTAAATGGGAACAAAATCCAAATCACAGCATAGAGTGTCAAAGGATCTCTAAGGCTAACATAAAGTAAGATATCCAAAGGGCTATTTTGGGGCCTGTTTTAATAACATTATATTTTTAAAAGGGTGAAGTTGGTTTCTGCAATAAATACTAACTTTGGTAACTCAACATCTTACTGTAGTTTCCTTGTTTCAGAAGAACAATTAGTTTTAGCAGTGTAATACACCAGTAAGCTCTAAGGTAGCACTACTGAATATTTAAGATACAAGGCCATCTTTTAGCAAAATGTAAACTTTCATCTTGAGCAGTATCTTTGTTGGTGAACAAGGTTAGATCAGTACACAGATCCTTACCTGCACTGAAGATTTTGCAGACGTGGGGAACTTACTAGGAGATGCCTTTATATACTGAATTTGTTGCACATTGGCCCAAATACAAAACTGCTTTTAAGTACTGGCTGTAGTCAACATCCTCCAAAAACCTTCATGCTGATTATGGATTCATATCAAGATAAATGTTGGAATTTTAAGTATCTTTGTAATGTAAGTGACCCAGGCACAATTTTTTTATAAAAACACGAGGAGCTGGTAGCTTGTAGAGGAAATAATAATAATTTGTAAGTCTTGAGGATGGGATTTGGGATTTGGTGTTGCCTTTTTTTTTTTTTTTTAATGGGATACAAAATTGAATGTGTTGTTCATTTATTTGTGTGAACATAAATACAATAGTATGAATTTTTTTTTTTTGGGGTACAGTTCCTGTGAACACATATGGCAAGATGGAAGTAAAAGCTATTTATGAGATGCAAGAAACAGGGGGGACAGCAATTGCTTGTTGCTTCCTTTGTTTAGCTCTCCAAATTCAAAAATATTTTAAGATTTGTGCCTTTCTCTGGCTTTGTATGGCTTTTATACTTTATTCAATTAGGTTGTGGTCAAACCATGTTTTGTAATGAACCAGTGTGTTATGTGGAGGGACACAGTGAGGGTATTCAGCTCTCTGTCACTTCTGAGGCAGGGAAAAGGAAATATTCTGTCACCTTTCCTCAGCTGTCACATTGAACCCTGGGATTCTGGTCTGTGCAAAATGAGAGCATTCCACCAGGGAATTCTGGTCCATCATAAGCAACGTGCATTGCACTGCCTTTTGGATGGGCATGATCACTTCTTTTGTATATTTTCTTTTAGTGTGAAAGTTTCTGAAATGATACTGAGGTACATAGCTCTCTTTGTTTAAAAATACTTTTTTTTAAAAGTGATGCTGACTCCATTTAGTCTATTACTTGAGCAAGTGTGATTCATAGTTAATCTTCACTTGCATTTGCTATTGCAAACACTAATTAATCCTATTTGCAAAGAGAAATTATGATTAATGCATATCCTTAAAATTTATACCTAATTACACAGACTATAATCTCTAAATTTGTATAAATAGAATTTAACATTTTGAACATTGTAGATAATAACCAATTTTCTGAACTTACATTTGCATGTGCTAATTAACGGCTGCTTCATTGTATTTACATTTGCAAACAGTTTTTTTCTAATTACTCAACTTAGTGCTCTGTGAGCAGAGAAAAACAACATCAACATTTCACACCTGATTTTGTATCTAGGTTTATCTTTTGACATATTAAAATAGTGGCATTTTATTTAACAATTGCTATCGGTTTAATTGAATTTGCCTGTACTTAAAAAGGAGGGAAGTGCTGAACTGTTTCCTTTTACTATATTGATGGATTTTATTCTTGGAAGGTTAAACCCTTACGTAGTAATAAACTTGATCCTGGCATACTAAAAATGCATGGGTCCATATGGAGTATGACAAATGTCTTGTGATAACAGTAATAATAAATATCTTAGAAAATATTTTATATATGTACACTTTCTGTCCATTCTTATATGCAAGATTTTGAGATCTGAACAACCTAAAATTCTGAAGGAAAAGAAAATTTCTTGGAGGCCTTAATTTTTGGTTCTGTTTCCAGAGGCAGATTAAAGAGTATGTATACACATTGTGATGAAATGGGTAATTTGTACAATGTGGTAGTTAAAGCAAAGTATTAATTTTCAAGTATGATATGCTAAAAATAAAAGTTAGCAGATCTTATTTTTGCAGCTGGTCTATTGCAAACTACCTCTTTCGAAACTAAAGTAAAACCCATAGCTGAAACCCAATCATTATCTCATATTTAAATCCATTCACTGCTTTCACAGAATTTTAACTTTTTTTGGTTTCCTACCACAAGTCAAAAAATGTTTTTATAAACATTTATTAACAGTAGGTAAAAAATACTTACACTTCAACCATCTCATAAAATCATAGCTATTAACAGTAATTGGTGATAATATCCTGCATAGTGAAACATTTGTTGTTTTGTTTATTGGATGTGCCTGCAATAGTATGAATAAATAAACCTGAAATAATTATGATTGCTACAGATTTGTAAATACATTTGACCTCAGACATTTTATTACTTTGGTTCCTGTATTTTCTACACTATTAGTGTGAGTTTCTAATTTGAATACATTGATTCCAGAGCAGGTCTTGACATTGCTGCCAGTATTAACACTGGGCTTCATAAAGTGAGATAGAATGCAGGTCAGAGATGTAGCCTGTTTTTTTACCTCTGGTCATGTAATTCAGTGGTGTGATAGTGGGTAAATTATCTGTATGTAATATGTGGAAAGCTGTAGTCCAGACTGATGAAGAGTTACATTTATGAAAACTGAAATAGCTCAGTAAGGCTAACTCAGAGGTTATTTAAATAAGCTAGTGATGGCTGTAGTTAGACTATCCAGTGTCCTTTCTCCTTGGACCATTTTTCTGTCAGTCAGTCAGTCAGTGAATTTCACCTTTTGGGCTTGTAATTATACTTGGTAGTATTTTAAAAATTACCAACTTTATTACCATTTCTTTTTCAGGTTATAGTGTATCTTACACATTCTTCTGAATCAAAAATGGACATCAGTTTTAAGGAACAGTTTTGTGGTTTTTTTCATGAATATTGTAACTTTACATGCCTATGCTTTTGGTTTGTTTACTAATTGCTCAAAAAAAGTCTTCAGGGAGAACTTCTGACATGCTTCCATTGGAGGGTGATTCATTACATGTCAAATGCAGAAAAAAAATTGAATAGAGAACAACAAAAGCTCTTTTACTCCTGAGGCTTACATGGTATTTGAAGGTCTGATTTCTTAATTGTGCTTGATCTATCTGTGACTGCTGAGACACTACCACACTTTTTAATGCACCTTATTTTTTAAAAAAATTGTGATTTATTGCAGGTTTTTTGGCCAGAAAAAGACAAAGATTCTGTATTCAACAACAAGGCATCATTAGGATCAAAGTAGAAAGACAAGGTTCTCTCAAATGTTTTAATCAAATGATTGTTTTCTGTTTTCATTTATTTCAGAAAACTTGAACCCAATCCTCTTCATGCAAATTTTCATTGCTAGTTGCATCTACTTAACCTTCCACAGACTGTTACTTCCCTTCTTTTAAGGTCTGAATTCAAGCTCTTTGCTCTAAACCTCCTATTAATTTTCCAGGTCTACAAAAAGCAGGTTAATTTAAATTCGCATGTTGTGACACTGCTGTGTCACTGAAATTTCTGCAGTTTTCTGTGTGCTTGCCTACCTCACATTACATGTGCAATTTTCTCATAGTTTTAGCTTTAAAAGAGACAGATCTTATTCACAAGTACAAGTCTGATTATTAAGTTCTGACAGTTGTTACTCTAGAATTTGTCTACTTTTGTCTGTTTAAAGATTTTTTGGACAAAAGTATCAAATCAAATCACATTGTATTATAAATAGAACAACCCTCCCTTCGCTGGGATTCAATTTTGATAACTTACAATTATTCAGTAGGCCCCCGTTTCGCGATTATTTTTAAACCTTAAACTGCATCATTTATGTGTTGTTGTTCTTAAAGTAATGTCACTATTGAACTTCAAGAGCTGTCCACGAGTTGTGATCCAGTGGTAATTTATGTAATAATGTTTGCCAGGGACTTGCAAGAGCTGGAAGTAATCACTGCTAAGGCAGTTTGAGTCTCCACATGTGTCCTCATTTAGGTATTCACTTATGCTGTCATAATTACTTAAATGTCACGTTTAAACGTTTCATCTTTTTCAATGCCTCAAAAAAGCAGAGTGATTACGGTGGCAGCGCCAGTTATCTGCAGGGAGGGATTGCTACATTTTGTATATATGTATATGCACACAAGTGGGTCAGAAATCTAGCAGCAAGAACCCCAAAATAATCTTTTTTGTCAGCTGGGTGCTGGTAAAGTTTTCTGAGATTGCTGCTGTGTTTTGGAGGCTGCATTTCAAGACTGGAAATTAATAATTTCTGAAAGTCCAAAGGAAGTAGAAGGAGATGAGCAAAAGACAAGAAATCGTCTCTTGTTCAGAGAATTTGCTGGAATCTGAATAGCTTGAAGAAAACTATCCTAGAGACTGTTTGGCATGGATCTTTAAGATTAGAGTTTCTGCAAAAACTGTTTGTGTATTAGTTCTTCTGCAGCTTTAGTGTTGCAGATAAACAATAGTGAAGTTGAGACAATTAAAGCTAAGTGGGAAAGAGAAAAATGCCAATAATTCTTTATTAATAGGAACCTGGGTAGCAAAAAGTATTTATTAGCAAAAGCAGCCTTCAGTGATACAGATCTGAGGTTACCTGAGAAGGATCACTCTGGGATTCAGTTCCATCACAGAGCGGATTTCTGTCTTCCTGCTGCTCCTTTCAGAAATGCTGAGCTGATCACTCATATTATGAATCTACATCTTTACTCTTCAAAAAGTGAACAGTTTTTCTACTGGCTGTCTCAGTTTGAGAGCTGTTTAAAGGCAGGTCTGGCAGTTTAAAGGGCAGTATCATGAAATTGGGAGGAGTAGGTTGATTACAGGGAAGCCTAACTCCTCCCTGAAGATGTGATTCACTCCAGCTAAACCTGTTAGTGACAGTTTGCCACTGAATTTGCACTAGCTCTCCCCAGACAGCCTGGAGAGCCAGTTCAGGAAGGAATTCACTTCCCTATCAGGTTTGGTGCCACTGACTGAGGACCTGCCCTGGCTCCCTGGGGTGTGAGACCAGCCAGTGCTTTTAAGAAAGGAGCAGCAGGAAGCCCAGCAATACCATTGCTGAAGGCTGCAGCTGGCTGGTGTAGCACGTAACATTTCCCTGAAAGCAGGGGGCCTAGGGACAAGAGAGCATGGCTTTTTCCTTTTTTCCCATAGTTGATGGTGAATTTTAGGTGTTTGGGTGGTCCCTTGTCTTGGAGAGCTCACCACAAGAGTAACCTGTGATGCAATTGCTGGCTCATGCTGGACTGGGCAGGGCTGCAGAACAAGACTATGGAGTCCAAACTTTGACTTCTTGTGCTCTGGAGGAATAATATCTCACTGGTGTAAAGAACCGAGCTAAAAGTTAACCTGATACTCTGTTAGTCCAACAGTTTTTTAAATGTGGGGTCAGAGAAGCCAGGACTTTGGCTTGAGAATTCACAGGCATAAGTGGAAATCAGTGTAAAGTTTAAATGGGGTGGAAATAGCTGGAGTTCAAGCCATAGCATGCTCAGGCTTGTGCCTGGGGTATAGACTCTTGCCAGGCTTCATAAATGTTTTAAATAATGAGTAATCAGTCTCAGCCTTCCACAAAATGCAGTAAGTGGATGGACTTGTTTTTCTGAATAAATGGAAGTGAAAGTACTAATTTTGTTAACTGTCTTTTCAATTGGGTCATTAAAAGTAGTTCAGTTACCATATGTACCATAGTGCTGAAACCTGAAGCTATTGAAAGGGAAGCCTGAAAGATGTAGTTTTATGTTTGCTAGGAAAACTCAATGCTAATAATGTAGGGCTGGCGAGAGATAAATATCTGTTCATCAATATTTCATCTAGACAAATTTATCATAATGTTTGCAGAAGCACCCATCCTTAAATATATTCCCCAAACTCAGCTGAAGTGTCTTTGTGCTCTATCCTTAATCTAGCATCCTGCAACCCCTGGAGTATAGGAGTAAGAAGATGTTTACATAGTATATTAGCTTCAAATGTTGATTTCTTTTTTTTTGTGACAGCTATTCAGTCAACTGTTACTAGATCTTCTGGGACAAGATGAATATTTTTCTTCTAGGCTGGATGGAGGAAGGAGGAGAAGCAGTCATTAATAATGTAGTCCTGCAGTACTTATGGCACTCCAAGAGCGAGGTGCTAACTGGAGTGTTTTCCAGCTTTCTGTGCAGCTTTGGATTTGGTCATCGTGGAGCCGCCGTGTGAGTCAGTGGGCATTGGGCAGAGGGCTCCATCTGCACCAGCTTGTCCTGCAGCATCCTGATCTTTAGAGCTGGCATAATGAGTGGAGGGATGTAAGAACCCACTGACTTCCCTTTCAGTGCAGCTTGCCCCTGCAGCAGGTCGGTTATGGCAAAATACGTCACCTTGTAGTTGTGAGAGGGAAAACGAAGAGTGGAAAAAGCTGGCACTCGGCTTCCGCCACTGTCTGTGGGCTGTGAGTGCCAGGGGTTGCACACACAGTTGCTTCTTAATGATGTCATCTCTCATGTGCAGCTGCTGAAAGTATGGGATAGGGACATGATGGTTCTTTCTGAGAAATAGAAGCATTTACACACCACACTAAAAAGTGGCGCTTAAAAAACCCCAATATTTACACACCACCAGGCAAAGAAGAAAAACCCAAACATGCCCAGTATTATTTAAAACAGATTAAGCATCAGAATGAGGGGTTCTCAGATGATGCTGCAGTTGAAGTTGAGAGCATTTCTCTTCATCTTAAAATGATACACAAGTCTAAATCAGCTTGTACAAACAGAAATAGTCCATGCCTAGGTTGTAGGTGCTATGACTAAAGAATGATGTACATGAAAATTTTACTTTCTACACATTCCCCACTCAAACCAATTCATAGCATTTGAAAAAAATACAGTAGTAGTTCTAGGTAATTAGGTGCTTGTTGAAGATAAAATGCTTTAATATCTTTTACTCCTCTGAAGGGAGTGATGAATTGATTAATACTGGTATTTTTGCTTTATCTGCATTGCTATCTTACGTTGTATATGTAATTGTAATGTTACAGTGTTTTAAGGATTGTTTGGGAATTTCTTTTACCTTTCTGTACCTGTGCTTTTTTCTTTTTTTTTTTTTTTTAATCACAGCATGATTTAGCAGTGAGGCTCTTGAATTTAATTGTCAGAAGACCTGTTTTCTGACCTCATACTCCCACTGAAGTCCTCTATGATCTCACCTTGGTAATTTTTCCTTTCTCTGCCTTGGTTTCCTTATTTGCCATTTATTGAAGTGCTTTGAATTCTCTGAATGTCCAAAATTACTCTTTATTAGGAAAAGGTACCAGCTTTTTTTGTTTATACTTGAGTGAAATATTTGTATTTTCCTTGCTGTGATCCTACCAGTTTAGTAGAGGTAACAAGTGTGATGACTTTGTGTCAGCATTTCAAAGTAAAAATGAGTGTTAATGATGCAAAATTTATTCAGCTTGTTATTAACAGTTAAAATAGGCAATTTAAAAACCCTTTTCTGTCTTTACCTAACTTGAAAAATAGTGCAGTGAGATTTATAGTGAACCATAAATTTTCAGCAATCCAGGAATGGAAGGATCAAGATTATTCTTTTTTTTCCCTTCTGTTTGAACTGGAATACTTACAGGAGGCTCACATGCTTTAACCCACAAAGTTTTTGATGGGTAATTTTTCTTCCGTTTGTTATTTGGTTTTTTTTTTCAGGGAGAGAGGGGCTACAATTTGGACACTTTGCAATATAGTTTGTTATTTACTGCCTCAGAGGTAAAATACTTATTTTTTTAATAAATCTGGAGGATTTCAGTCTGAAAATACATTCTATGGTACTGAGATTAATACTGATTTCTAAGACATAGTTCATCTGTTATTACAGAAAAATGACAGAAGGTTTCTAAAAATAGAACTTGGTCGGGTGAAGATTATTGCCTGTGTGGGTTTGGATGCTTAATTTTGAAACTTCTGATTACTAAATAAGGTTTCTCATTGCAAAACAAAACAAACAACAATTCTCTGCAAATTTTTCTCCTGTAAGTGCATGTGCAGAAACCCCTTTTACACTATTCCTCCAAAAGCTCCCTTGATATCTGTGGCACTCATCCCTTGATTTAGCATGAATCACAGTTAAGGCACATGTGAAGGATTCTACAGTAGTTTATGTGGTGTTTTATTGAAGGTGTATGGGAGCATGACATGGAGCCAGACTGCAGCTTGTTCTGCTTTACTGTGCTGTGATGGGATTAACTTCTACTGTAGTCAATGCTCTTTTGATTAATGAATCACAAAATATGGGCCAGCTGGACAGCAACCTATCCCATGAGCCCTGTGATGTTCCCAAATCCATCATTCTTGATGTGTCTCATTTTCCCTGTGGGCTGCCATAGCCTACTATTCCACAGCAAGGTTCAGCTTCTAAATTATCACTCTTTGGATGAAAATGTGAAATACAACTCAAAAATTCAGAATTTTCTTGTAATCGATGAGCCCTACTGTCTTTTGTTGTGGATGATCAGTCAGTTGACTTGCACTTTTATATTCTGTTCTTCTGATGGATTGGATGTAAGGATTGCCCTTTTTTTTCGGTAACAAGTCAACAAAATAAACTGGCATGTTAATTAAATACTTTCTGATTGCAGATATACAATTCTTGGGTTACTTTGTACAGATTTCAGACCAAGTTCAATTTTGCAAGCCATTCTGTGGTGCTATTTTGAGTTTCTTTTCTTCCTCCTGAAGTGTAGAGGAAATTGTTTGGTGTCTCCACACACACCCAACTCAGACTGCACCTTCCTTGACTAGTGTGTGAATACCATTACTTCAGTAAAATGCAAGCACTGTAAACCCTAATGCCTACATTTATGTTTTACTGCCCACAGGCTTTCAAGAAGACATTATATAGGATTTGGTCCCAGTGACAATAAGGTCTCTTATCACAAACAAAGTTATTTATGCTTGTGTAGTCAAAAAGTATTTTGTAGTTATACGTATCTTAATGTAAAAGCCACTTCAGTGAGAGTTGTACTGTTTGCTTGAAACAGTATCCATCAAAAAATTCAAGCAAGTGATGTCTCCAAAACTGACCTCTGCTACAGAATTGTTAGGGATGAAGAAAATGTAAAATGCTGTGGGAGGCAGCAATCTCCTATTTGAATTTCTTCACTTGTCTTCATAGTTTTCTGTTGCTTTTTCAAGGATCTCTGCTTTTCCAGTGTGATACAGATCCCATGGTGGAGAACATGAGCTGCTTTATGAAAGCCAGCCTGCAAGCTGCAAGCAAGCCATTTGCTGAGGCAGCCAATTGTTTTAATTGTGGGAGCTGTGCTGTGAATGATAGATAGCATGGATATATCCAAAACCAGCTTGGGCTGTTTTACATGGCTTCTCTCTCTTTCCTCAGTAGTGGAGGATTGCTAAGTACGTTTGTCCTTGGGGTGCCTGATCAAGTCGGAGGTTTCGTTTTTAAATAAATTATAAAAATAGTCTGTTCCTATGAAAAAAACAGGTCTTTTGGTTTTGCTTTTTAAAAAAGCATTGTTTTTAAAAAAAGCATTGCAGACATGTCAGTGTCTTTTAAAAGTCTCATTCTGTTGTGAAAGGATATGAGAAAATGTCCCAACAGGAGAGTGAGCTTCAACTATAAGTGGTACATGAGTAATTTCTGTATCAGCTTTACAGAAGTATTAATTCCTATATTTCACTTATTTTTCTCAGCTGATTTACAGTGTAACTAGAACTGGCTGAAAATATAGACATAAATGTGGTTTTTTGGTTAAGTATTTGGAAGAGACAAGGTAAAATAGTAGCAGTTAACTAACAGTGTAATGTTTATTTTGCAGAAAAATAGATATATTTCATGGCTGTCTTCAAGTTTGTACATCTGAAAATACACTCTGAATTTATGCCAGGATACTGCATCATTAATGTTTAATAGAGAAATAAATCTAGGTATCATCAGCATAACAATGCTATAATCTTTGGATCTGAGTAATGTGTCTCATGTGGGTGGGCATGAATGGCAAGGAAGATTGGATAAAATATGCAGCTTTATGTAAGGCACTGTGGGGGATTGGTGAAGATCTGGATGCTATTCCTAAGTCACAGCATAGTAATGTTTATGTATAAAAACACCATAAAATCAGAGTTGGGCCATAAAAGAGACAGCAATATTAACATAAAATAGAAGGAAAGAAATCTTTACTTCGCTTTAAGACCCAACAAAAAAAAAAAAAAAAAAAAAAAGGGGACAATGTAAACCCCACTAAAAACAGAAAACTTAAACTTAGAATTTTTTTCTGTGCTACAGTAATCTGTTTACTTAGATCCAGTAGCTTGTAATCCATAAAGGACAAAACCAAACACTTAGCTGATTTCCCATATGAAAAGACAGCAATTTTGATTTATGGTTGTTTATATTAGATCTGTAGATTGTATGGAGATTTGTAGAGAGCCTGTCCATATATCAGAATGGTTCACTTTATCCTCAGAAGGAAATGCCACTGGAATCCTACCCAGCAGCACAGTGTAAGCGCAGCAGGGTTTTCTTAAAGCTTCATTAGCTTATGGTAACAGTACAAATTTTTGGTGAGGACAGAAATCTGAGGGCCCAACTACTGGTCTCCACTGGCTATTTGTGTTTGATTACACCCTATGTGTCTTGAGATGCCCCCAGAGGCTGATAATCACAAATCAGTCTGAATCAGTTAGAGGTGAAGTTAGAAGAGAGCAGCCAATGTTTTTCTAAACTTTTGTCCTTCGGGCAGCTTGTGAAATAGAACCAAATTTTGTAGGGAAGCTGGTCAATATATTCCAAGCTACGAACAAAGGAGCAGCCTTATATACAGCTTCAATCTACTTTTAGATTTTTGGAATTGCTGTTGCAGATTTTGCAGTTTTTAACATTTAGGAGTGGGGTGGTTAGCTATTGGTTCTATTTTCAATCTTAGATCTTTCACTGTATTGTTAGTGCTATTTTGCATTTATATAGAAACGTAAATCTAATGCCTTTTATATACATAAAGTTCAGCTTATCTCCCTTAGAGGTGACAAGTAGCATTTTTTTGTTCTCAATTTGGTAATTCTTATTAACATAGGCCCACTTCTTCTTTTCATCTGTCTAGCATTTAACAATCTTCCCACATATTGCATCATTTGTAGGTTTAATTAATGGCTTCTTCATTTAATGACTATTAGTAGAAGTCTGGTGAAGCTTTAACACTCATCCAGCCTCTAGTGGAGTAGGCTATGTTCCATCTGCACTAGGTGAAATTCTGTTACCATCAGTTTTACTTATTAGTTGGCCCTGGTTGTGATTCATCTGATGATACATTAAACCCAAAGTAGTTCAATCTTCTTGTTAAAGTTTCTGACATGATTTACCAGTTACGTTGTGTTGCTTTATTAAATGTAATAAAATGTCTCTGATCAAGAACATGAGTAGTTCCAGGGATTTTTGCATTGTTTTAAGTGACTTGTGAAAATCAAACATTTTACAAAGCACCAAATTAGACAGAAAGCAAATACAAAAATCTGGTTTTGTAGATAGAAGTCTTCCAAACAAAGTCTGAGGTCCAGTGACGCTGATCATTGCCTTAGGAGTATTGGAAGTGTAAAATCTTGCAGGCTGTTGTGATTTTAGGGCCGATAATCCAAGTATGTACCTAAGAAAATACAGGGAAATGGAGAATCTCAGTTAAAGGCTTTTTTCTTTTCTTTTTTAAGAGTTGTGTGTGGGTGCAGCCTAAACAGGGTTCCAGAATTTGTAGGACCTTTTCTTCTCCTTTGAATAAAAGAAATTTGACTCAAACAAATAAGGACCGTTGATCCCACATCTATGTCTAGATCCTCTATTTAGCTGTTCCTAAAATATTTTCTCTTTTTTTTTAACAGCTGCAGCTTTCTAAATTTCTCTGTCTTGCAGATATGTTACATGCTTGTCTTTTCTCTGAGAAAATGATTATTCAGTTATGTATGTATGAAAACTTAGGTGGGTTGAGGGTGTTCATGTATGCTTGCTCATTAAGCCCTTAAAAGGCCCGGAGAGGTAGGAGAGGTCTCTGAGAAACAGTCTGTAATTCAGTAACATATTTAATATATTTATAACCTGTTTTCATTTTGTAGAAATCTAAGCCACACTCTGGGGTTTTGTTGAGTTGGAATGGAAGCACTAAACTATCCATCCTCAGGCAGGAATAGAAATTGATAGCAGAGCTAGAAATGGAGCCATAATGCTTTAGAATGTTATCTTGGCTCTTAAGAGATAACCATCATCCCTCCCATTTACTTTATTTATGGTTAACCAAGATGTACTAACCAAAGAAGAGAAAAGATGTACTTTTTAATTTTTTTTCAGTCACTTTGTCTTTTTACCTTCCACTTGCATTCTGTGAACTTCTCTTCCCCAAAACACAGTTTGATTATGGACTATCTAGCTTTAATTATATCATGCTTATAGATCTGCATCAGTAGTAGATTATTTGGGGTTTGCCAGTGAAGAAATTTCATGAATTATGTATGCTTTTCACACCGCACATATTCTCTTCAATATTGAAATGGTTGTAGTTGCTTAAACACTCACAGTAAAACCACTGTGTCCTTCTGACCTTACAGTCCATAAGCCTAAAGCATTGCTAGCATGATAGCCCAGGATTACAGGGCTTCAGATTCTATAGGTGGCTTTTAAAAAATTCAAGTAGTTTTAAAAAGAAAACCAGCAAAAGCCAATCAGCAATAAATATACTGACTGGTCAATTTTTTTTTTTTTTTTTTTCCCTTGGTTATACCCAACTTTGAAAGAATTTAAAACTTTGTAAGGACTTTCTGAGTTAGTACCTATCATAAAGTTCTGAAGGCTATTAAACAGATTTAAACTCTCCTGTTTGAAGTGAGAAGCCATGTTTTTCACACCATTAGCTGGAAGGTACGTGTAATAAAAAGAATAGTTTATTGGGCAATAATGATGAAAGTCGAAGATATTTATTTAAGTTTCCTGGAGGAAGTGTTCAAGCATGTGTTTGGCTTGTCCCTGGAGCCCAGCTCGTATGAACCTGATCTCAGATCAGCATCCCTTCCCTGTGCTGTTGATGTTCCTAGAATTTCCTTGTCACACCTTTTCCATGGGTGGGTTTGTCACCACGATATATCCTAAACCCCCCCGCATAGATGTAGGACTTAGTGCAATTCTTGACATCACCTTAGTGAGCTGGGAAGTATCCAGTGGTGCAGGGTTTGTGCTGCAGTCTTCTAGTGCAATACATCCAAACAGTGCTCTCTTTTATGATAAAAATCCCTATAATTGCATTTTCACATGTGTCCTTTTAACCTGCTGTGAAACGTGCTGGCAGTGAACTCATGAAAGTAACATTCCTTCAGCACGGTTTTGGAAAAGGGTCTTTATTTCATTATGTTTTGTCTCAATTCATGAATAGATTTCAAAGAAAAAGGCAGAATAGAATACAAGCTAACCTCTAGAGAAGGATTTGAAATGAACAGTAAGGTTTTTTGTTTTGTTGGGAGGGAAAAAAAATGTGCTTCTTTTTCTATTTGCATTTGAGCTACAAATTTTTTAGCAACTACTAATATTTTGTAAAAATTTACCACACACAGGCAAGGCTTATAAATATTATTTATTTATCTATTTATTTATATTATTTGCACTGCAGAAACCACATTTGGCACTGAAATTGCATAAAACCCTTTTTTTTTTTTTTTTTTTTGTATTCTTCATGCATGTAATAGTTCTCTGATTATTTATATGTGCACAGCAAATGGATGCAGAAAGCACCAGTCCTGGTGAATGTAATGTAGATTGTCTCCCAAAAGATCTGATACTGAAATTACCAATGTTGGAAAGATAAGAGTTTGGTCTAGGATGAATGAATTTAAAGTAGCACTGCCAATCATTTAATCATCCAACAGTCTTTAATACACATTTTAATGTGTTAGAAACAATTTTTAGCTTAAGCAATAGGAAGATCAAGATGCAGGCACACAGTAACTCAGGACAAGACTTTCTTTACAGTTACTGTGGAAAAGAAAAAATGGAAATGGAGTACTTGTAAAAGCAGGGAGACTTAATTCCTTGAATTGTAGACCTTGGAATGAAAGGAATGATCAGATGATTAATATGTTTTGCAGGATGAAAAACAGTAAGAAAAACTTCTTTTTTGTATAACTCAGTTTAATTTAAAATTAATTTATGAGTGAGATTAAAATATTTATTCTTTCTATTTGGTTTCTGCAGCTTTTTTTTTCCCCCAGGTCAGATAATGCTAGCAGATAAACACTCTATCTAGTGCTCCTTTTTGCCTCACTATACATACTGCAATGTTGTTATAATTTAATGTGGTTGTTGGGTGGCAGGATGTTTATAAAATTTATGTTTGAGCTATAAACATGGAGAAATAATGTACAAGCAGTGACAATGGAGAAGGACTGAATTTTCCAATCGTGAGCACAGGAGTGATAATTAAAACCCTGAACAAGGAAAGAGCTAAAGAGCAGGAGGTCACAAATAAATCTGTGTGACTCTGTTGTAGGCAGCAATGCGGTGCCAGGCTCTGACAGCCTCCATTCCTATCTGCAGGGCAAGGACAAGGACAGAAGAGTATGAGGAACCATAAAACTGTCCTTCACTTGAAGGGATGTGAAGGAGGTTTCTAATTTTTTTTAATTATGTGAGACTTTCCAATTTGAGATGTTTTTACCCTGTTATTCTTGCTCACATTTGGTCTGTCTTTCCCCTAGTGCCATCTTGTTTCCTTGAAGGGGGTTTGTAGATGTATATGTGCACATGTGTGCATCTAAATATTCCCTGTATCACAAATACTGGCTGTTTGTAAAGGACACTATCCTCCAAAGCTGAAAATTATGGTTTAGAAGATAAATTAGGCAGTAATTTCATTTCGGACCTGTTTCAAAATAAATTGGCACAGACTAGTCATGAGCTTAGCAAACATTATTTTTATTCTCCAAGATGTATTACAACATAGAAATAAAAATAAACCTTAGTCTCAAAAAGGGAGCGTTTCCCAGGCTGGTACTTGTCAGCCTTGTTCTGCTTGAAGATGGCAGCATAAACTGTTGTGTAAATATCATTTTGCAAAACACACTGTACTCTGTGTCTTATTTATCCCCACTTGAGGGCTGAAGCCTAAAGTCTGTACACCATTGGTGTGATCCCATTAGCTACTCGTTTTTATAATTAATGCTTTAAGAACATGATAGATTCCATGGCTTGTCATTGGGTTGAGTTGGCTATTGACACATCTAAGTAAAGGAAGGTTTGTAGCCCAGTGCTACAGTTCAAGAAAGCATTAAAGTATTTGAGTGACTTGAATCCTTTCCTAATCCTGTTCTTAAACAAGGAGAGGCTGAGGATGTGTTTAATTTGGAAAACTATTGCATGCATTTAATTGAATTTTTACATTTTCCATTCAAGTACAAGTTGAATATTTTTTCCAGGATTTTAAAGATATTTTGTCAATTCTAATAGTTTCTAGGCCTGGGGGAGGAAATCACTAGTAAGAATTATCTCCAAATTATGTTGAGGAGTGCAGAGATGGGATTTGCAAAACTAAGGGTTAGATGAAAGGAAATTTGTGAATATATACAAACATTATTACAGATGGTTAAACAGTGGTAGAGATAAAGTAAATTACATATCCTAGATCAATGACAGATGAAGAGAGTTCTTAATTTCTAATAAATTCTTATCTTTAGCCTATGGATCTTGTGACATTCTCTAATTTGCATCCTATAATCAGAATAGTCATTTATAAGTGTGTAATGAAAGCTTAATCAAAGTTATATACATTTCATTTAATCTGATCAAGAAATCAGGATTCTTTAGAAAAAGTAGATCTGTAGTAAATGACTAATGAGGTTGGCAGTGAATCAGATTACTACTTTGAGAACAAAATCCATACTGAGAGCTCTACAAAAAGAGCATGAAAAAGATATATTTAGCTATGTTAACATAATTTGAGTAACTTCTACATTTACTTTGATTTTTTTTATAACAGACATTTAACCTCTTCATGAATGATTGTGTATACAATAACTAAATATTTTCTAACTTTTTTTTTTTTACTCATTAAAAATACAGTTTATATTGTGCCAAGCTAAATAATTGATTGTGGTACAAGACAGAAACAATTTGAAATAAAAAAGAAAAGTTTCCTTATTATTTTTTCCAGAACCTAACTGTGCAGAAGAGGGTAACTTCAGTAGTGTTACTCAGTCTTCATAAGTGCAGATAAATCTCTTGTCAGATATGTATCTATTCATGAACCATAGATATTTTTAGTGTAGAATGCTGCCCTCCTTGTATATTTTCTACCCTCTCCTCTTTGTTTGAAATGTAAATGCTGCTATAATATAACAAAATGCCATCTCTCATACCACTGTCCCATGAGAAATTTTGCCACTTAAAAATAACAGTGGCGTGAAGCAAATGAGAGAAACACTAGATTAACTTTTAAACGTTAGTCAAAGACACCTGCTAAAGAAAGACTGATACATGTGTTAGAGAGAGAATTTTATTAAACTTCCTTTTTGAAGCAGTTGTCAATCCTAAGAAATCTCGTTTTTCCTCTCAATTAAATAAGGTCTCATTTGTTGGGAATATACAGTACTTCACATAGATGTCTTTGACCTTGTCTTCAGTTCCTGGGGAAAAAAAAAAGTAATGACTGGATCTCATAATAATTCTTTAAATATTTTGTGTATCAGTGGATATCTGTTTTAGAAAAGGAGTGCATAGCCGAGGCACCATCATGGGATCTCATATCATTCAAGCCCTTTTTGTGTTCACAGCTGCAGTGTGTTTTCTTATGAAGTTGATGATGGTATTGGATTTTACAGTGGGGGATTTTTGGGCAACTGACCCCAATAAAGTCATGAGGCTAAAGCACGCCTGTATTACAGAGGCACACAGTGAGTCAGGAATACAGAAGTATTCCTGAAAGCTTAATCCCCTGAGCAGTATTTCATTTAAGGGTTTATAAAGTAAAATAGAGAAGTTCGTTTATGGATTGATTGAGGATTTTTTTAATCAGTTCTGGCAAAATCCTGGGAAAATAAGATAGGTTAAATTGTCTGGGTTTTTTGGTCAGAGAATCAGTCAAATGAATGCTGCCTGACAGAGATGTTCTCAAGAGAGAGCATTGTTCCAGGTGCTTCATCAAGGAACTCAGCAGTGGGTTAGAAGCAGTATTTCCTCTGTTTTATCTATTGCGCTTTGGATTAAGGAAATCATGCATGCCAAAGGCAGGGGAGAGAGGAGTTTGAAATCCAGCAATGGGTGAAACATTTATTGTGTTAGATGCTAATTGCATTGGCATCAGAGCAAGAAGAGCATTGGAGGGAACATTAGAATGGTGTCACGCTGAAGTGAGATGACTTGTGTTGCTGATGCCTCTGAATGTAAGAATGAATTTAGATGATAATTCTGATTTTTTAGGTCTGATTCTTTATTTTTGTACCGTGTTTTGTTCTTTGCCCTATGCAAACACGTTTTAAGACATTATCTCTTTTCACATGGGGGAAATACCAGTGAGGGAATATAAAACAATGAGAACTAGGAATTCAAATTCTTGCTGAAGGATCCATTAATGTGACTCAGGATTTCATTGCATGCTTTAAATTAATGGCAGATTGTATTGTCCTAGTACTGAACAAAGGAATATCAATGGTTATTTTTAAATTGCACTTAACAATTGGAGCTGCTGATTTCTTTCAAAAGTCACAGGAGGGTGGTGTTTTTACAGTTATCCCTAAAAGCCTGGTGAAGGAATTTGTCTTTCAGCATTCTACATTCATTTAAGTAGTTTTCAGTGTTAAGGTCTACGTTATTAGTTTTGTCTTGATGTTCTTGTGGCTTCTCAGAGGACAGTTTCCATAGAATTAACTTGGAAGTGAACCTGTGAAGGTCACTTTGTTGGTGAATACAGGTCTGAGCAGAACTGGAAAGCTGATTCCTACTACTCTGCATAGGCTGTACCTTCCCAGTACCTCAGCCAGTGGGGAAAGGAAGAGGGCAACATGTGGCCGGGAGTTTAGGATAGAAGGAGGCTGCACCCTCCAAAACCTTGAGAGAGAAAACCCCGTGGGCGTGTGCCCCAGTGGACTCTCTCCCTTTATTCAAATAAAGTTGCAGGACTCCTCTGTCTCCTTTTTGGACATAAACTTCTGGTGTTTGTGGATTTTCCTGACAATTGGAAGCTCTTCCAGGGTCCTTCCACCATCTGGGGCTGGCACACAGGAAGAGGAGCTGGAGGCATGCCTCTCCCAGTTTTTAGGTGAGCAGCTCCCTTCAGCACTGGCTGGCCCTGAGCAAGTGACTGGGCTCCTAGGACTGTCCAGGAGACAGACCAGAGGCAGACCAGGGGGGTCCCTGAAGAATCCAGAGGATATGGATGCCCAGAGAGTGCAGTAAGGGAAAGTCAAGAAGGATCTTGGCAAATCTCACCAGTGAGTACAACTTTGGGGAGTAAACCATGGCAGGAGGCCCAGGGTAGGCAACAAAGGAAAGTCAAACGAGGGTCTCGACTATAGGCATGGTGATCCCAAAATACCTCCGAAGGGTCCTTTGGGAGAATGCTGAGATGGTTTGCACATTCTCCCAGAGGTTGTTAAGGACATGGATGCCCAGAGGGGGCAATAAGAGGTGCTGAGAAAAGGTCTCGGCAACGCACGCTTGGAGGGGGCAATCTGGTGTTAGTTTGGGAAAGGATTGGTTGAAGGGGACTGTGGAGAAATATGGTTACAGCAAATAGCAGTGGGAGGCTGTGTGATAAGGAAAGAACAGTGAGGACTGGGAAGTTCTCTGCCTTATCTTCAAAACCTGCAGTCTAATACAGGGCCAGCTGCAAGCCTTTTGTATTCCTGGCTTCCAGGACAGAGAAAGCAGGGGAGTATTGTTCCTACTCCCCCACCCCTCCCTGGGCCATTATGGAGCCAGGGTGAAGGATTTGGATTTGCCCGCTTAGTACTCAAGGCTTTAGGGGGTTTCTCTGTGGTGAGGAGTGCTGAGTCCGGGTGTGAGAGTCCAGCACCAGCGGCACAGGCTGGGGACCTGTGGGGGAGGTGCAGGACCAAGCCAAGGCCATGGGACAGCCAGGGTGAGTGATTTTGCAAAGAATTTGGCAGCTCTGGGAGGGTAACAGCCCACAGACAGCAGGGGCTGGAGAGGTGGACAAGTGGGCTCTTCCAGGAACTGGTTAGAAAGGCATCTCAGGTATATAAAAGATGTGGAAGAAGGGATGAAGAAAAGGTAAAGGTACAGGCAAGGATAATGGTTCAGTTTTTGCAACCCCTAATGGGAAAAAGTACAGGGAGCCCCAGGACCAAAGGGAAGGAGGGGGCCACCAGGACAGTGATTGGGGAGGAATCAATGTGCCATTTGTAAAAAGTAACATTAGAAACGGATTGTTAAGGGTGTCAGGATCTGCTATTGTACCGGGAGCTCACCACACTGGAGCCCTTGCTGAAGTAGAAGTGTGTTTCCTAGCAGACGTGGGACCTTCTCTGTCTGACTGGAATTTTATGCCAAAGGGGGAACAACTGTTCAAATGTTCTTTTGGTAAGTGGGAAAGATGAGCAGGTGCATTTTATTCAGCCACTATTGGTGAATGTGTGTATGTGTATGCAAATCACCACTGTGCGTGTTACCTTAGTAGCTGCCTTTGGCCATTCCCTTCAAACGCATTGTACAGGGTTGGGAGAGGCCAGGAAGAATAAGACATAAACACTGAGTTGGCTTGTGTCCACTGAGTTGTTCTATACTTTTTTCCTGCATAACAATATTCATCGCTTTTGGGGTTTTTTTTAATCCAGTTTAGGACTTTGTACTGAATGTGTGTAGCAAAATAGAAGGGCTACCATGAGCCAGGTGAGTTCCATGGCTTGCTCAGATCCTGCTGCTGAGGAGGCAATTCCTCGAGAAGAAGATGAATGGAGGAACCAGACTGGGAAGGAAGCTGTGGGAGAGACGGCTTTGCATCCCTGCCCCTGCCAGCCTGGTTATGATGAGCATGCTGCTGTGGGGTGCTGCAGGCTGCTCCCCCCTGAGAGCTGAAGGTGCAGAACCTCCGGGGTTGCTTCAGGTCACAGGGGTTCACTTGAGGTCATTGGAGTCCCTGGGCAGGGTTACTTGATGTCATTTGGAGTTACTTGAGGTCATTGGAGTCTCTGGTAGGGGTTACTTGAGGTCATTGGAGTCTCTGGTAGGGGTTACTTGAGGTCATTTGAGTTCCTGGGAGGGGTTACTTGAGGTCATTTGGAGTTACTTGAGGTCGTTGGAGTCCCTGGGAGGGGTCACTTGAGGTCATTTGGAGTTACTTGAGGTCATTGGAGTCCCAGGGAGGGGTCACTTGAGGTCACCTGGGGTTACTTGAGGTCATTGGAGTACCTGGGAGAGGTCACTTGAGGTCACCTGGAGTCCCTGGGGTGGGGTCACTTGAGGTCACCTGGGGTAACTTGAGGTCACTGGAGTACCTGGGAGGGGTCACTTGAGGTCACCCCCGTGGGCAGGGGCTACTGTTTGAGTCCCAGTTGCTCTAAGTTCAGCTTTCTGATTTCTCATGTGGAGCTTTTCTGCATCCCTAAGTGGTGGTTTGGGGTTTTTTTGGAAACAAGAAATTGCATGTAGGGAATATGTTTTAAATAGTTCTTACAATCTTTGTAAGCACAAAAATTGAGGGTTATAGGAGACAATATTTTTTTAAGAGTTGCAAGCATCTGACTCAGTGGAACAGTTTTTCTCTTGTGTTTGTTACTGGATGAAAATCCAGAATGGCTTAATAGCGGGGCAATAATGTATAAAATTATGAGCAGTAGGCTATTGCAATCCTCCTGCAGGAGGAGGAGAGGGCTAGAACTGAAGAGTTCCCATGTCATTATGCAAGAAATCCCGAGGCATGGAGGTTGCCATGGGCTGCAATACATTGTTTTGACAATGACATGCTGCCAGGTGTTCCATTTTCATTCTTTTCACAGGAGGAAAATAAAATCTGTGGGTCTATCAGAAATGAAGCAGAACTGATGGTGCCAGCATAAAGTTTCTGTTTAGAAAAGTAAATCCCAGTTGCTGTGTAGCTAAGGGTTAGGTAATTTGCTTCTCTACAGAGGAAATATACCACAGATTGAAAATGTTTGGGTTTTTTCTATTAAACGTATGTTGCATTTGCTCACTTAAGACAAAGAAATTCATCTAAGTTTGTGAATGCAAACAGATTTAGTTAATTTAAAAATAAGAAACGTAGAGTGACTTTAAGATCAATATCTCTATCTTCTTAAAATATATATTTAATACAGTATTTGAGCTATGTAAGATTTGTATTTTTTTTCTGAGTCAACATTTGTTCCTTAGAACAAGTAATTGACTATTTCTTTTGTTCCCTAATTTTGCTGTGGATGTACGATCTTACTTTTAGTAAGCTTTATACAAGAGAAACCTTGTCATTTATTATATTCTTTTAAACACTTACCACAAAATTAATACTAAAACATTAGCAGTTACTGAGTTCATTGCTTCAGTACAATGGCAGTCATGTATGCATATTCCTAGCAATATTGTATTGTATTTTTCATGGGTTTTCTTGAATTACTGTATTTTAAAAGGGAGCATCACTCCCTGTAGCTTACACCAGTTCCATGCTGTTGTGACTTAAAACTTTGGTGAAGACCTATGAGTCCATAGCTGTTACTACTGTGAGTTTTTTAAGGATTTTTTACACACTATGGCATTCTAATAGTTTATGATGCAGAAATCCTGGAAGTTTCCGTTAATTGCTAGGTTATGAGACTGGGATGCATGGGAGACAAAGCACACTGATAATAAATTGCATGTGTAAATAGTACCTGTGTGCACTTACTATTGCTCCCTGGGAGAACATGGCACACACCTGCTGAGCCCTGCTCCTGTCCCTTTGAATATCTCTTTCATTTTTAGCCCCCTCCTGTGGGTTGCAGAATCTACCCGAACCAACCTCTGCCAAGTACTTGCAGCTAAGCAAGGGCCATCAAGCTGGCAAAATCTGACCCTGTCCCATCAGACTCTTAGGAGAGTGAGTGGTCTTTGCAAACAGCTTCATTTTAGGACCATGGGAATGGCTACATAAGTCTCATTGTTTGCATTTATTTATTGTGTGAGAGCTTTGTGTCGAGCTGTAGCACAACCTCATGTAGATTAAAAGCACTGTAGTTTTTCTGCTGGAGCCTGCCATCTCTAAAGCAAGATAAAATCACAGCTCCATGGCCAGATCTGTGTTCACCTGAAAGCAGCAAAATCTCATGGAGATGCAAGGTTTGCTATCAAAACAAGTGTTGCTTTAAGTGCTGATTTTTGGTTATTGCAGGTTTTTTTGCTGACATGAGCCTGAAGAGTTACTTACCTAGACCTTCTAGGACCTGTTTTGTTGTCCTTTAGCACTGATGATCTAAAGGGGTACGAAGCAAATAAAGCTGTTGCTGGGGGTCATAGTCTTGTGGGCCTGGCAACATGAAATTGTTTGGAATCTCATCCCTGCTCAGATGAGCTCCCTGTCCTTGTTGAGGAGCAGGAGCCAGGTACTTCACAGCCACTGTCACCACCTGTAGCTGCCTTCTGCTCAGAAACTTTTGGAGAGGCAGGAGATGCTCCCACATCATGCCTGTATTCTGATTTTTGTGGAATTGTACCGTGTTTGCACCATGAGCAATAGGCAGATTATCTCCTCTTGATTGTTGCTAATTGTCTGACTTTAACAAGGATTTTAATGAAGGATTGTGACTAGAATTATGGTCCCCTAATACCACTTTTATTTAAGTTTATTACAGTAATTGCCATGTGATTAATAAAATGTTAGTGCATTCATTGAAATCGCCGCTCTGCTATCACACAGTGTGGTAGTTAAACACAGTAAGTGCTTCTAATTAGTTAGTAATTGAATAATGTGCATTAATTTTTATTATATCACCCATAGGATGTTTAATTGTATATTGTTGGCTATTAGCTGCTGTGAAATATATGGGAAGGGTTAAGTTGTGTACTTACCATAATTCAGGCCCTTCACTACGTCTCAGCTCCAAACATCAGAGTGAAATATCTTTATTTTCTAAACTTACCTATACATGAATTAAAATTCAAATTTTTAATACCTAGAATACCTTTTCTGTGCTTCTTAAAAACACACTTATAATTGGAAGCATAAGGAGATATAGGAAATGGACTTAAGTAGGATGAGTTTGTCATGGGTAGAATGCCATTTGTTGATAATGCAACAGTCAGCACTTTATGGTAAAAAACTTTTCTGTCACAGCATTATTATTTTTGTGTGTTTTGCACACTTTTCTTCCCTCCCCTGAGCCAGTTAGTTTTTGATTGCATGTGTAATTTAAAAGAAGTTTACATTATCAAATTTCATTAAGCTTCTGGGTCCAGAAGGAGCACATGAAAGGAGGGAGTGTGACAGCTGGTGAGGGGTCAGTAGCTCTGACCGAGGAAGCTGTGACGAGTCCAGAGAGATGGTCCCAAAAGAGATCGTCTTCCCAAGGCCCGGTGTCTTCCCTCAGCTGCTGGCTAGGAGGGCCCATGCAGAAGCTGTCAGCTCTTTAGTGATTGTCAGCTCGTGATTCCAGCTCAGCTCTGCAGGGCAGCCTCCAGGCCAGACCAGGGAGAGAGAGGAGAGGCCCGTGTGGCTGTTCCGCACGAGGCAGCTTTATTGGAACGGCGAAGGGGAGCCAGGAACGAGCTCTCTCTGCCCTCACAGGGGCAGGGGGCTGGGTTTATAGGGATACAGGGGGTGGGTGGCAGAGGGTAAAGGCCAATGGGCTACAAAGGGATCTGCATAGGGTCTCCCAGAGGGTTCTGGGTTTGTCTTCTTCTCGCCCCAACTGAAAAAGTGGCTGCCTTTCCAGGGGAGTTCTGTTGGGAGATTGCTCAATTGCCTTATCTCAGCAGATGTCCCTCCAGGGCAGTGGCTGGGCACACCCCACAAGGGAGTGCTGGGGTTTTCTTTTATGGGGCATTGTTTTATATCCAAAGCCTTAAAATTTGTTGTATTAAGAGAAAGATTATAATTTTATAATTTAGTCATATCAATATCATAATAATAGCAGGCAAATAATTTTTTTTTTTTACTATTTGTCCTTTCACCTTTTCCATTATCTTCCACATAAAAGAAAAAAGATTGGACATCTGGTCTCTGTGAGAATCCCCAGTTAGCAGTTTCCAGCTTGGTGATACATCAAAGCAATTCTATTTCACTATATCTGATATTTCACAAGCAAATATTTTAAGAATATTTTAAAAAAGACAAATGTTAAGACCAAGAGAAAAAGAAAACGGAGTAACTTGATAGATATTATGATAATTTCTTGATTTGAAAAGGGGAGTGAAAGTAGTGTCGAGAGTAGAGGAAAGCAATTTTGAATTACTTAAAAAAAAAACCAAAGAAAGGTACTGACTGGAGACATTCAGGGTGCAAGGAACCTGCCCACATACTGAGTGTCAGTTGTATGGGAGAATAATAACTTCCGAGAGTGTTTTCAAATCACCAGAATGTGGGGTCCAGCTTTTCATCCAAAATAAATGTTAGCGGGCAAACAAGCAAAGAGTCGGTTCCAAAGAACATCCTCCAGCTTCTGACACCATTTGTAGGCAAATGTGTAGTTTTTCAAGACCCTTTTTCCCATCTGCAGTCTCTTAGTGCCTGACAAAATCTAGCCACTGCTCTCAGGTCCCACAGGTAGTTTCAAAGATGTAAAGATCAGCTGGTGGATTGTTTGTTCTTGTTATCCCCCAGTCCTCCAACTTTTGTGTTTACCATTGAGATATACTTAATTCAGGCTGGTGTCATTAAAGACACTTCCTTCAGAACTCGGAGTCTGAGATACAGGTATGAGATCTCACTTCCAGCAGAGCCATGATTGCAGAAAAACTGTGTTTCTTCTTGGCCGTAAAGGAGTACTGAGAATATTGATCAAAAAGCCACAAAAAAATGCACAAACACACCACAGATCTGATGATGGGAGAATCTTACCACTCTTCTATTTTTTAGGCAAGTAAAAGTTTTTTAAAGATGCTTTTAAAATATGTCTGTTTTTATTAAGATTTCTTCAAAGTGATCTTTGAAAATACTATTGTGGACCTCTACAGAATATTTAATAAGAAAATTACACACACACCCCCGATTCTCTTTTGTTTACAGCCAATTTTAATTGCTAAGATTAATTGGTTTTTTTCCTTTGTTCTCACCCCAATTCAGTTCTGAAAGGTTTTTCTTTCTCTTCCAGTGCTTTTAATTGGAATATAAGGGTATATAAAGGTAAAAACTTAGCAGACAAACTTTTCTTCAAGTGATTCCAAGTAGGGCACATTGCAGAAGTGTGGGTTGTTGAGTTTTGGGGTTTTTGTTTTGTTTTGTTTTGTTATAGTCTTCCATATCATATTCTTTCTGCAGTCTACACCTACCTTTGCAAGAACTAATTATTTGGAAGTTTAAAGACTGCTGCTGCCAAATGGTCTCACAGTTAGTGACCAGGTATAGAAATGAAACAGAACACTGAACCTTGGGGATTCACCTGGCCTCCTTTGCAAGCCAGGTTGGTTCCTACGGTGTTGAATAACAATTAAAGGAGTTCAAGTTTGAAAGTGACTCTTCAGATGTCAAACTACAAAGCAAGTTTCAGATTCTTGGCATAGAAAAAGAAAGAAAATAATGCAAAACAGAAAAAGCAGAGCAAAAACATTGGTACATGGGGTGATGTTTAAAAGTTTTATCACTATATCCACGATGTTTGCTTATATTTAAGAGACGTGTTAGTTGTTAATACTTGTTTGTTATAGTTCCCCTAGGGTCATGATCATACAATCATAATCCATACCTGTCAGAAGGGCTTCAAGATGAGAACCTTGTTTTTGCCTTGGTAAACGTGTAGTATGTATTGTCTTATGAAATACAAAGGGTCATTGGCATTTATGCATGTGTGATTAATGCAGGCGTCTCCTTTTATATTCAATCAAAAGAAGTAAAACCATTCTTATATCCTTGGCTAAGCAATCTGTAACTGAAAAATTCAGAGATTCATGTCTTTAGATGTCAAAGATTCAGGAAACCAAGTATCCATGCACCTTTCTGATTGAGGAGCTGAGACTGCCCATCACTTACCTTCCAGAAGGTGACCCACCCACCAGCCTACGAGGTGTCTCTGACACTCCCAACCAGATCCTTTGTTGAAGCAGTTGTAAAGAATTTGTGAATTTTCAGACTAGATATGAGGAAGATATTTTTTACAATAAGGGTTTTGAAACCCTGAAACAGGTTGCCCAGAGAGGTGGTAAGTGCCTAATCCCTGGAAACATTCACGGTTATGTTGGTTGGGGCTCTGAGCAACTTGGTCTACTTGAAGATTTTCCTGCTTGCTGCAGGAGGGTCGGACTGTAAAAGGTCTCTTCCAACCCAAACTTTTCTGGGATTGTGTCACTACAGCCATTAAGACACATGCCTGGGAGAGGGAATGAAAGGTGTGGTCTATGCTTTAATGCATTTCAGGTGTATTGAGCAGCCATTGGAGCAGAGTCAGGAACTCTTGTGTCTCTGCACAGTGCGGCTCCAGTGTTCCCGTTCTCAGGAAAGTCAAACAGCTTCAGTGGGAAAGATGAAAGCTTCCCACGCCACAGTAGGGGACAGCTTGCTAATTAGATCACCCTGCTGGGAGAATCAAATCTCCTGAGTTTCAATAGGGAAATCAAATTGTTTTGTCACATTCTGGGTGCATGTTCTAGGAACATAAATTTTGGTTATGAGTTCTTAGGGCTCAGGCTAATGCCTCCCAGTTTCTGCTGGAAGAAACATTTTATTCAGCACCCTGCCTTATGTGCATTCCATCCTGATATTTGTCCTATTTCACATCCTCAGCAAAAAGCCTATAGGCTTACCCTGTTACATTGCTGGCAACTACATACATCTTTAGAGGCCTTTTGAGCACTACTGGGATCTGTGATTTTACTGAGAGCAAAGTACTTAAATGTCTTCAGAAGTGAGGCCTTGTTACATGACAGGTGAGATTAATTTCAAAGAGCTGAGCTTGTCTGTCCTGTGCAGCTTAAATGCAGCTTGCAGTCTATCCAAGCAGTCTGGAGACATTCTCCACGTTCTCCTTGGCTTAGGATGTGACATTCCTCTTTTCTTTACCTTTGCTTTGCTCTACTTATTAAGACTCCAGGTCTCATATTGTTTGTCAACCTGTGAAAGGGTAAAATAATCTGTTGTGAGTGTAATGGAATTTAAGTCCAGATTGGATTCAAAGCATATGAGGTTTAAGAAATAGTTTAATCCAATGTATTTTCTTACTTATTTCTACTTACATTCTGGAAACACCAGTTGGATGAGATGTTCATTCCAGGATTGGAGACCTTTAGGACTGGGGCAGCACTAAGTGTAGGGTGAATAAGGTTGTTACACATACTACTGAGGCCAAAATTGCTGTTAAGCACTGCATATTGTCCACTTGGTTCTTCTGCTCTGTTTAAATATTCAGAACTTTTTCTAAAGCATTTAGGCATAAAAGTTCAACATACAGGGAGGAGCCATGAGAGAGCTGCTATAAGAAGCTGAAAAGGTTTTCGTGACAAAACCTGGCTCTTAAGTAGTGAAAAAGCTGCTTTTAAGATTTCAGTGGAGAGGGGTGTGAAGCTGGGCTGATTCTTCAGCAGTTTTCCATATGCAAGGGAAAATTATATGAGATATTCTACACTGATATGTTTCCAGAATGCTGTGATTATCTCCTATTAAAATAAGTAGGCCTTATTTTAAAGTGAACAGGTACTACCCACTTCCACCAATAAGAGGTTTTAACTTTATAACTTGGAGACATCTTTTCTACCTGACTGAAGTAATCTTGGCTGATGTTTGTCTGTGCACCTGCATTGCTCTATTCCTGCATCTCCACTTCAAAATAGAACTGTTACTTTAAAACAGGCTGTTACTATCCATGACAGGCAGTACTGAAGCACACCCTGTTTGTTGCCTTTGAAAAAAAGAGATTTGAAGCCTCATGTTACTCTTTACTACATTGTGCATTGCTCATTGGGCAGTATTACTTGCTCACAATTCCAGAAAGCTTCTCAACTTCTGTTGAGCACATCGTGTTGTATTGACCGCAGGCCAGACACTGTCAACTCTAACTCAAACCCTCAGTACAGAAGAGGTCAAAATTTGCAAGCTGAAAGGCTTCTTGAATAAAATAAATTCCTGTCCAGGATAAGTATCTTACTCAGCAAAAAGTTATCATCCTCCTGATTATCTTCTAGCTCCAGACAGAGCAACAGATTGACCCAGATGTCTTTAAAGGAAGTCAGAGCTAAACAAAAATATTCCTTAATCTGTTCAATCCCAAATGATGAGTTAGGGGGTGTATTTCTTTTTTTTTCTTGCTGCTGTTTTCAAAGTAAATGCTAATCAGAAGGCACTTAGGGATCCTGGTTCAGTCAGCAGATGCCAGGGGACAAGCACACACATGCAAGTGCATTATACATTTCTCACAGCATGAAATCTTTAGTGTGATACAATAAGTAACAATTTAAAACCTCAACACACATCTGGTTTCTAGGGAGATCTGCTGAACAGGATCACAGTCTTCTTCAGCAGTGCTGTAATAAGATATGCATAAAAGCATTGAAAACACTTTAATTTTAAGATTTCATACTGTGATGGCCCTTAAGTACTTCTGAGGAATGGGACTGGGGTGTTGTCTGGTGTTCCACAAATGCAGTTCAATGTTTGAAGTAAATCATCGTGCAATTTGCACATAACTAGAAAATAAACAGGGATAAACAGGGAGATCAAAGCTGAACTAGATTTGGGAAAAATATTTCTAAGTATTTTGCCCCACACTTTTTCTGTTTTTTTATTTTTATTTTTTTATTTATTCCCCAAAGGGTTTGCATTTTAAATGGAAAATGGTCAGGCCAGAGTACAGACTGAATTTTAAAGCAAGTATATTAGATGTAAGTGCTGATTTAATAAACCATTAGCCTGTTCGTCTTGTAAACATCTTTGGAGAAAAACTAATGAACTCATTCTGGATGAAATTGCTTAGTGATAGAACATCACTGTTGAACACCAGCAGATAATTTGGTGCTCTGAGGCTGTGTCTACCCTTCAGGACAGATGCCTGCTGCTGTGCCACCCTTGCCCCCATTTGCCTGAGTGGAGAACCTCTTACACTGATTTGTAGCTCTCTTCCAGCCTGTGTGCCCTGCTTGCCTCCCATGGGAATGAGCTGTCAGACAGATGGTGTGTTCCTAATCCTGTCCTCTAAGGCCAGGAGCTTATATGTGCTTCAGGGCCAAAAAAAACCTTCCCTACTTTTCATATTTTCTAGAAAGGGCACAAGAGCTTATGTGGCTGAGCAAAAGAAGCATAGTTGAATCCCTCTGATTTTGTACAGTAGCTGTAGTGTTGTTTTATAGTCTGTATTTTTAACACTGCTTGAATGTTCACTTTTATGCCAAGAATAATATAGTTATTTGAACAATTTATATCACAAAATGTCAATGACTTCAGAGATTTGTTACTCTTAGAAAACTATCAGGCTCTGCATGATAAGAAGCAAGCTAACAATCAGGTCCGTGCTAATTACAGGCAACAGTATATTTATTTTCTTCTGTATATTTTTGGGGGGAATTTGTTCTGAATTATATGCCCTGTAGAAAATAAAGCGGAAGTTTTTGTAGGACATGAATTACAGAATTTATGAACAGGGGAGGGAGGGAGATGAAGAGGACTCCTCCTGAAGTGAGTAGTGATGACATGGTGAATTTTGGGTTGAAAGGAGTAGAGGAGACCAAAGAATAATGTTTAGCACAAAAGTTATTCATTATGTTATTAAAACATACATGTTTTAATAGTCCCCAGTTGTTCCACCGATATAATTAAGGGGAATAAGTGGTTGAATTTTGGTTTTCAATTACTGTAGACAAATGTCCTACTTGCAGACAAATTTAAGGTTCCCTTACAAAATAAATTCTGCACAACTTTCTGCTAGTTTGAAAGTATTGGGCATAAATAAGGATGAAGGTCAATGTGCTCAAAAGACAGTAGCTGAAGGGTGAATGGGATTGCCTTTGGGAGAATTCATAGGCTACTGTATAAAAGATCTGTGTAAAATAAGGATCCTCAGCATCTCTTGGGGAGAAAAAAAACCCCTCTAACCAAACAGGTTATCTAACCTTTTGATGCCTAAATGTAGAGGTTTTGGTCAGTGGCTAAAACAGTAGGACTCTTTAAAGTTTCAGCTCTTTACTCATTGGTGCAGTGGAATTTTTTTAGGCAACAAGAAGCAAAAACAACTGCATATGATATGTTCAAACTTTTACTCAGACTTAATATTTCATTTAGCCTTCAGCTATGATAACCACAGACATACCCTACGAAATGTTATTTGTGCCCATAGAGTACCATTAATTTTCTTTTAATCTTTCTTTGCCTCAGGAAAGATTTCAATTGAATTTTGCTCTTCATGCAAGGAATCAAGAGTACCGAGAGCCACGCTAATTTCCTTTCATTTTCCCTTTATTTCCATATTTTTAATAAATTCATGGCCGTGATGCTAATACTGGAAAATACGTATTTCTTGTGTCCATCTGCTAAATTCCTGACATCTTCCTAGAGTTTATTGAATCTCCTGTCATCAGATCTCAGTTTCACAGTTTGTTCTAGCAGCATTTTCCTGACTAGGCGATTTTGTCTTTTCTGCCCTTCCCACTGCTGCGCTCTTTCTTGCACAGTTTTATTCATCTTCTCAGGCTTCCATGGATTCTTTACACTGCACTTCCTATCTTTATTGGCCAATAACTATCTCCTGTTCCCTTTTTAAATTTATCAAATTGCCTTAACCTTCTGTCCAGCTTTGTTCTAATTTTATTTTATTACTTTTGCCTTTACCCCAGGTACAGGAAAGCTGTTGTATTGGCAAGAACTTGCAGAAACATGGATGTCATTTGTGTGAGAGCTTGAGAGAGAGGGTATTTTACTCAATATAGTGAACAACTCTGCATTTAATACCCTATTTCACTCTTGCATCTTCAGCATTCTGATGGCATATTTCTCTTAGATGCATTGAAGCAGCTGTTTGACACAGAATAATGCCACAGCAGAGCTTGACAACTTTTTTTTTAAGCAGGCTTTGGATGGGTAATGATTATAAAATCAGGATCTCTGCTGAAAGATAACACCTCTAGCAATCTCAACCCTGAGATACTAGTTCAGAATTAACTCAGAGGGAAGTGTACCATCTGTTGCTAAAACCTCACACTAAGAACTCAAGCAATTTCTAGTTTAAAGGGAAAACGTGGACATGAACCTAGCTGGATAAGGGAAGCAAAGAGAGGGATGGAAGCAAAAACTTTAAAATAGCTTCTGGTCCTGTGCTTGTGCCCGGTGCTGTCTGACTGTAGAGACAGCAGGGAGAATTGGCACTGCAGAGAAAACAATCTGCACAGAAAGTTCTGTCAAATGCCCAAAGTAAACAAATGGGAAGCAAATATTGTTTCACTTCTGTTTGATTTAGAATAACTGTACTGTATTATGTAAAGCTTCTCCAGACTCACTTAGGATGTTTAAACTGTTGCTGTTCCTTCAGTGCTTGATAATCAGGACTAATTTCTGTGCCAAAAATGTATCTCCAAATAGCTTTTTTTCTTCAAGACTGCTCATCAGCTAAACCTAGCAAAAGAATCAAAATTTCTTGTTGGTGCTTCTTTACATGAATAGCTTATTTTATGTCTTAATTATTTAATTGAATGGTTTAGGTGACCTGGAAAACAAGCCAAAATGTTCTGTGGAGCCTTGTTTTCAGTTCTGGTAAGAGGAAAAAAAAGAACATAAAAAAAAGCAAAATAAGAGCTGGAGGCCTCGTCTGCTTGAAATGAAATACAGTGCTCCAGCTTGCTTGCCCATGCCATATCTTCAGATAATGCAGTGATAAATCTCCCATAACTGTGGAACCTGGGTAAATGCAGATCTGACCTTTTGTTTACAGGGTATCAAGGGAAATCTTTATGAGACCACAGAAGTGATTCAAAAGGTTTAGGAACATTATGAGATGGCAAAATGTGTCCCCTGTGGATAATTCTGACAGCAAAGATCTGACACTGTTTCTCAATGAGCAGTGCCCTTTCTGTAGAGGTTTGAACAAGCCATTTGGTAGTGATGCTTGAGAAACATTTTTGGTAATACAATCCAGGGAAAAAACTGATCTTTGCTGCTATCATTAAGCTAGATTTTAATGTTATTAAAATAGTGACATGAAAATATTTCCTGGGTGTACAGATGTTGAGGCTGGTACAATGAAAGATAAGATAGAAAAGATAACATTTTTGGTTTAGGAAGAAAATTAGTCACATTAAGCTTTTATACTTCCTCTCACTTCCACTGGGTATGATAGTTTATCTGCTTATAATTTAACATGGGGACTTAAATCAGCTTCATTGAAAGTCCAGACTGTGTTTTGTTACATCAAATTATTCTGTTGATTAGACAAATTCAGAAAAAAAATGTTGTGAGCAAGAAAAGGAGCCATGTTGCTGAATTCCAGATTAAAGTCTGTTCTGCTGCCTGAAAGGAAGTACCTTAAAGAACAGAATAGTGGCAGAAGGCTGGGATTCATTTTTTGGGTTAAAACACCACTTGTGCTTTTGGTTTGGTTTTGTTTTAAATTTAGGTATCTTCTGTAGGCAGTGATTTGGTTTCTGATCTGTACAAAGGTACATGTTATGAATACATCCACTAATTACCCCTGCGTGACTAATTTGCTGCCCGTGCTACCCTTGGTAGAACAGTATCAGGTTAAAGAGCACCTGAGCAGACTGAAAATAGAGAAACCCATGGGCCTTGATGTGGTGCATCCACAGGTGCTGAGTGAGATGATGTTGTCACTGTGAGGCCACTCTCAGTGATCTCTGAGTGACTGTGGCAGCTGGGGAGGTGACATACAGAAAGCAGCTTTTCAGGGAAGCACCTGGGGATACCCAGGCTGACTGTGAGCCAGCAATGTGCCATAGCCAGCAAGGGAGAGAATGCAATGAAGGCTTAGGCAAGGTAGGAGATCCTTCTATCTGCTCAGCACTGGTGAGGCCACACCTGTAGGGCTGGGAGCAGTCCTGGGCTCCCCAGTGCAAGAGAGACACAGACATACTGGAAAGGGTCCAGTGAAAGGACTGGAGCATCTCTCCTATGAGGAAAGGCTGAGGCTGAGCTTGGGAACCTAGAGAAGGCTCAAGGGGAATCTAAATACCTGAAGGGAGAGTGCGTAACCAGGCTCTTTTCAGGAGTGCTCAGGGGCAGGACCAGAGACAGTGGGCACAATTTGAAACACAGGAGGTTCCCTCTGAACATCTGGAAGCACTTTCTCTCGGATGTCATGATCAGTGGGACAGACTGAGGTAATCCAACTAATAAAAATACCTGCAAAACTCCAGCATGTGTGGATTGAGGAAGAGACAGGGAAGGGAGGTTGTGCAGTTTCCAAACCCAAGAATGCTGCCAAAAGTTTTAAGGAGTCACTGTTTTAGAAAGGGTTTTGTATAAAAGTTTATTAAATTTGAGGAATGCATGTATATGGATTTGTAACTGTACTGGCCAGTACATGAAGGATATGAATTGTTTTTGTCATGTGTATTATAGTGATCCTAGTTTCCAGGACTTAACAGTGTTTAATTTTTTACAGTGTTTAATTAATTAATGTACAAATTAACCTGATGCTTCATTATGAAAAGAAAATATTTCTAGTAAATACCCAAACATCCAAACTTAGCATTGGAAGTATGCCATAGCTATGACATAGCCAAGGTCACTTGAAAATATGCCCGCAAAGAGCACCTAGGATTACATTTTATAGTGGGGTGGGAAAAATCACCAGAAATTAATAGACTGCTCTTATGCCAATTCCCATTTATTTAAGTTTGTAGGAATCCAGAGTGCCAAGAATATTTCTCTGCCTGTTTTTAAGGGTTCTTACCCCACTGAACAACACTGTTTTAACCTCCAACCCTGGAAAAAACTGCCTACGATCAGACAAGAACTAGAAAATACAATGGTGTGAATTAGGTGATGGACTATTATGTAAGATTGTCACAGGGTGAAAAATTTAGAGGTTTTAGGCTTCTCTTTGTAGTAAATAGATAAGAGCAAAAAACATCAAAATGGAAGATTGTTGTTGTTCTCCAAACCTCCTTCTTCTACTACTTCATATTCTGCAGTAAAAGTAATTTGGGATGATAGGACAAAAAATTCCACAGTTCCTGGCCGTGTTGCTGAATAATTGGTAGGAAAGTGAAAATAATGTACATTTCTAGTAACCATTGGTTAAATTATCTTTAAAAAGCTGTGTGAATCTTGATAATTGGTCACTTCTCTCCTTCTTTCACTGCTCTGTGTTATGTCTAGGTCATGCTAGTGACTCTGTTTCTCTGATAAGGCTTAATAAACAACTATCTGGCAGCAGTGAAACTCCAGGGAAGTCTCTGTTTTCTTGAACTCCTTGCAAGGACTTCTAAAACTCCCTCTCCCATCAGCAGAGATTTGATTTATGGCACGGTTCAGTGTCAATGGTCTTCTAATTTTCTCATTGGTGTAAGCAGACTCATTCTTGGTGGATTTAAAATTGCAGAAATGCTCCATTCGGCATGCTGCAGACAGACTTTTCTGTAGTTTCACCTTGGCTCTCCTGGAACAGGAGAATGGCTGGACTCATCAATCCAAGAGTTCATTTCCAACCTTAACAGTTCTGTGAACTCTTGTGTGTTGTGTGCACATAGACCTGTGGTCATTTTGGCATTCCAGGTGTTCCAACAGGTTGCTACAGCAACAAGCTTCTGCAGGGAGAAGGTTCTCTGCTGAACAGTACTGTGCATGTTTACTGTGGAGCTGTGGAAGCAAGTTAGTAAACTTTCAACACTGCAAGTAAGCAAGTGTCTGGGGTTGCTGTCTCTGTCACCCTGCAGCATCAGGATGCTATCATATTTTATAAAATGGCCATAAAGTATATATTTACCTGACACCAAAATGCTTCTGAAAGGATTGCTTAGTTTTTGCAGTGCAGGTTGTGTATTTTTGTTTGTGGGTGTTATGTTTGCTTGCAGTCTTATCTGTTGTTTTCATCAGGCTATTAAATAAATTCAAAAAAAATTCTAAATAGAAACATAACAGATCAACAAAATGTGTAACCCCCACAACATATTAATTAAAAAAACAAAAGGCAATTTAAGAAAAAAACCCAAAACTATGCTTTCATTTCACCTGTTAGCCTCATTTGCTCTAACTTATGATCTCAGAAATTAGATCATCTGAAAATGAAACAGATGGAGGCTCCTTTAGACTGGGTAGGTGTGGGAATGGGAGGGAGAGGGACGCAGCTGAAGGCACCTCCCAGGATGAGCAGTGCTACTTTAGCACCTGCTTTGGCTTTGAATTGTGTCTGTTGACATCAGCCTCACGGATATGTTCGCTGTGATTCACCAGCCCTAGTGAGGTTTGGCTGCATGAGGGGACAGAGGAGGATGACAGATAGGAGAACAAATATCATCTCAGTATATTGGTCTGACCCTTCTGCCAATATTGATTCATTCCTGAGCAAAACAGCTGGCATAATGTGGTTCCCATCTCCTGTTGTGTAAGCAATATGCAGAATGGATTCCTGCCTGCCATTCCCTTTTTCCCAAGGAATTGAGCCAAAGCTTGGGACTATTCAGGCTATTAAAAACATAGGAGGTTTCTATTATGTATGCCTGCATTTTGTTTTTCATTGTGAATTGCATGTTAAACAGATGAAACTAAAATACTAAAACTACAGAAAATCTCAGCTATATAATAGTGCTTTTCTTTGGGAGCTCTATTCTCCATATTTACCTAGAAAATAATTTTTTTCATCTAGAAATACTTCATATACCAGTCAAAAACAAACAAAAAACCACTGTTGTGCTAATACTTTTCTCTAGAATCAGAACTTGTTTTAACCTTGTCATATGTTGCATTCATTGTTCAATTGCCATTTTTGTGAGTGCATTTCTTAATTCTTTCATTGGTTTCAGTTCCCAGTTTTCTTTTTGGCTCTGTAGGTGTTTTCGGCAGCCAGTATGTGCTTTTTTTAGATCATCCATTATCCACACTGGTGTTTACCTTTTCAACGTTCACAGCAAAGATGCCAGCTTAAAAACAGGTTTATTTTGTATATCTACATAAGGTTTTAAACACTGTCATTCTCAAAGTGTCTGGATCTCATCATAGGACTGACATACTGCATCTTTGATATTGATTACAGAAGGAACTGCAGAGTAAATAATAGACAAACTTTTTTTTGGTGACAGTGGGGCAAGATAAAAAGGACTTTATTTTCAAGATTAAATGGGAGGAGAAACAAGGAACATCTCAGTATCTGTCATTTCATCTAGGTAACATTTCTGCCTCAGAATTATCAGAACTGGTGTTGTTCATAGACAAGACATAAGTCATTTAAACCTAAGCAAACACCAGTTTGCAGCTTTTATCATGAAGATTTAACTGTCACACATACTGGATTACAAAAGTCAGTCTGTTGTATTTTCATTTTCCCACTGTGACATGTTTTTATAGTGAAGAAAAATCATTTTAAGGAACAGAAGAAAAATCTAACCCACTTTAAAATTCAGTGTTCAGAAGCATATACTTCTGAGCTGATGTAAATTCGTAACACTGAAAAAGATCTGGCACAAGTTAGTATTCTTCTCTTTTTCCCACTGAATAACAAGTATGAGCAGTTCTTTCTGTCTGCCTATTTAAACAAGGAGCTAACCAGCATCAGCTCAGGCAAGCTGAGTAAAATATGATTTTTTTTTTTTTTTCCCCACACTTAGAGTTATTTAATAAAACCCCTTCCTGATCTGATTGGTTACAGTGGAAATGGACTCTCCTTGAAACAGGTGTTTTAAAGCAAAATAAAAGGAGTATTCAAGCAATGCAGGATAAGCTGTATCTAATACACTGTCCAGGCTGAACAACTTAATGTATGGGTTTTGATTTTCCTCTTGATTTAAACTTCTTCTCTAAAGGTCTGCACAGGTATTAATTTAGAGATGGGAAAGTTGCACATGGTAGGGTACCAAACTGGGATTGGTGTGTCTGTGTTAACATCTCAGATTTGCCACATGCTTCCCCTGTGGCATTGTCATGTAATTAAGGTGTTTTGGACCTCATTATCTAATTATGTTTGTAATAATGCGGTGTTAATGATTTTTTCTTCTGTTCTTTGCATGTTTCATTTATTGTCACTACTCTCTCTACTTTGCTGCCATGTGTTTTTTTCTGTGTGCTGAGTGCAGTTTGAGAAGTTGCATGGAAGTACCACAGTCTGCATGGAACAGTGAAACAGTTGTTTAATTTTTGGACATTAAGGTTTTTTCTTTTGTTAACAAAATACTCTGAATTTCAAATTGCATGAGCACGACCACTTATGTGGTATCAAGATGCTGTATTTTAAAACGCAGTGTCACACAAACATTTCTTAGGTTACCCTTAGTTAGTAGAATCCAATTGCCCCAAAAGGCAAGACAAATAATTAATATTTTTTAACTTGGTGCTTCCCAAGCTTAGATTGTTTAAAATTGTTCTTGTTCACCTCAAAATATGCTGTGAAAAATTCTATGCTCCCTTTATCTTTTTATTTCTAGATGTTGTTAAAGAAGCTTTAAAAAAAGAAGTCTTCAGGTTTTCAAGTATTTCTTTTCATACATAGGCTTTAAAATAAGACACTGGGTACTATCACAGTCTGTGTTTCGTCAACACAGACCATTTGAGTTCTGTTCCACTTTACGTGACAGACCAGACATGTCTGATTGACAGATTTGGAGCAGGGAGAACAGAGGAGCTGACATTACAGCATTCCTCACTGTAATGGGACTGCTGTTGTTCAGCTGTGCACATACTTCTTGTCTTTTTTTTTTTTTCCCCCTCTGGTAAGTTTACCCAAATGTCTTGAGGTGAGATGAGGTTGTTTCTAATGAAATAACTTCAATATTTAGGTAAGGTCTAGGTTGTCATGTGGCTTTCATAGAAGATGGTTCAAATGACATATGGAATCCACGTACAGGAGAATTGCCATGTGGTAATGTTGATGCAGTCATAAAGAGATGGATTCAAATGTATTCAGGCTTTTGACATTTTCTGGATTCATTTTTTACGGCTAAAACGAGATTGAAATTTGGACTGTCATTGTTCTGCTGAAAGGTAGTTACTTACAGGAGATAGATACTTACAAGTTACACTCTTGTTCAAAGTGTTTCAGTATCACAGGTCAGGTTAGTTAAAAACCCAGTGTAGACACAGCAGGGTCCTGCAGGTGCTGCTTCTCCCTGGCCTAAGCATCTTTTTTGTGCCATTGATAAAGGGTAAAAATGCCTGAGGTTCATATCTTGGTAACAGGTTATGTGTAGCTACAGGGGTAACTGAAACTTTATTGCAAGAAGGGCAGTAAATAGGTCAGGACAAAGGATAAGAAAAAAAATAAATCTTTTGTTTGGTTGGTTCTTTTGTAGCACATAAAGGTGCTACATAGTATGGATATGATTTTTCAGCATAAAAACTGTATTTCAGAAGATACCACGAGTGTTTCCATTTTGACTAAAATTTCCTTTCATATTAACCATAACATCCTCATGACTGATAATTATTTCATAGTTTGATTGGGAAAAGACATTAATGGTACACCAAGTCTGAAGAAGATACAGGACTCAGTTGTGGGAAATTAGCAATGATTACTCTGATATGTAACATGAAGAAATTGCATAGTGACTGGGTAGACTTGCTGAACAGAGTTAGAAAAGCAAATTACTCTGTTGCCCAGCTGGCAGGATCCTGAGAATTCCTGTGAGTTCTGAACCTTATCAAGGAATAGCCATTAGTTAGCTATACCTTACTCATCACATAAACCAGTTGTGATTTGTAATCGTGGTAGCTGACAGCATGGCTCACAATGTGAGCGACATCCTAAGTGTGACACCCAAAAGACTGACTGGACAAAGCCTTGGTCGCCCATGGCCTGCTCTGAGCAAGGTCTAACTGAGAATTTCCTTTCCTGACTGACTTGTGGGGTAGGTTGGTTTATAGCTTGCCATCTGGATGTGGTCCAGGAGAAAGCCTTCTGGAGGCATCTTGAGCTGAACAGTGCGAGACTCTGGTCTGACACTTGGGCCGGCTCTGACCCCGTAGAGCTGCGTGTTTGAAACTCCGAACTTTGCAGGGATAACTGCCTGTTACAGTCACTCATTTACTCCAGCTTAATCTGCAGCTGTTTCCCGTGGGATAGAACTGGGTATGTTTCCAAAGCATCCTGCACCAGGTGGTCTTGAGGTGAGTGCTGGCTGTGTCAGTGCAAGAGGTTCCATCTGCTTATTGGAGGGAGTGACAACAGCTGAGGCGTGCTTGGGAAATAACAGCAGGTAGTAGTTTACTCTCAGCTAGACAGTAAATAAATACTCCTAGAGAACCAAGTTCTAGACAGCATATCAGATGCAGCATTCTGAGTACAAACATATATGAAGAGGAAAAGATTAAAATGTAATTTCATTTACTTTAAAAGCAGATAACAGCACATTGATTCATTAGGGTATTGATCTTAGCAACCTTAAATAGTGCTTTCCATGTCACTTGCATTAAACTCCTAAGTATAAAGATGGAAGCACATATTACCAATGCCTTTTACTGATAAGTACTACCAATAATGTCATAAGGATCTGAGAGGAATTCTGCTGTTAGTCCATTTTTGTACCTTCAAATGTTATTTGTTAAAATTACATTATTTATATTGTGATATAACTTACCTTTTCATCACCATAAAACTGAGTGGAATATTATACTGCTGAATGCTGTCATTTTCCTCATCTCTATGAGATATTTTGTCCTTTTGCAGGGCTAATATATAGTCTACAAAAAATGACTTAATATATCCTGTGCTTAAATTTGCAACCTATAAAAGGGAAAATGTAAATTTATGTTCAGACTTAAATGCAAGTAGCTTGCACAGAAAACATACGGATAAATCAGAAACTAACTTCTAGTCCATTTCCTTGCTCATCTCAGCACTGTTACTCATCTGAGCTTCATTAAGTGGTGCAAACTGCATATCTAGAGAATTAAATTATGCTTTTCTAAAGGGTTTGCATTAATATTTTCCTTAAGGTGCCATGAGAATTACCAGTGATTTGAGCATCCAAATCCATAGAAAGCTTTTAAAGTCTCAGCTACAAAATTATTTTCTTCTACTGTTGCCTTCATCAACCTTCTTTCTTCCTCTGTTCTTCACTCCAAAAACTTTCCATAGGCTCAGGACACTAAGTGGATCTGTTACAAGTGAGTAAACCAAAGAGACAGTACCAGGTATGAACTCCAGTCTTGCAGGGGAGGGTAGTGGCAGTGACTTGAAACTGATAGCAGTATTCTGATAAAGCTTTTTAAAATTACTTTCTAAGTATTTATATATAAAGGAACAGCTAGAGCAGTGGAGAGAGACATGATTCTCTTGTGCTGTTTGCAGTAGTCACTCATGAAGTGGGAGATCAAGATTCAGTTATCTGTTCTCATGAATACTCATTTACATATTCAATGAGTTCTCAAAAGGAGCTAATACTCACCTTGTAGTATCTTGTAGCTGCATCCCAAGGGGCTCCTGTGCAATGTGGGTGGCAGTAAAGCCAGGGGGTGTCTCAAGAAAGATCTAGAACTGTGCTATATTTACCAAGGACGTAGTAGACTCTCACCTCTTGCCTTTCCAGATTAAGCTATTTTGGGTCCTGCGAAGGACTCGGGGGTGCTGGTGGGTGAGAGGCTGGACATGACCCAGCCATGTGCACCCACAGCCCAGAGAGCCAAACGTGTCCTGGGCTGCATCCAAAGCAGTTTGGGCAGCAGGGTGAGGGAGGGGATTCTGCCCCTCTGCTCTGCTCTGGTGAGGCCTCACCTTTAGTGCTGCATCCAACTCTGGGGTCTCAGCACAGGAAGGACCAGAGGACCTGGTGACATTCCTTCCAGAGGAAGGTCACCAAGATGATCAGAGGGATGGAGCACCTCTCCTATGAGAAAAGGCTGAGAGCACTGGGTTTGATCAGCCTGGAAAAGGGGGGGCTTTGGTTTGACTTAATTGTGGCCTTCCAGTACCTGAAGGGAGCCTACAAGAAAGATGGAGAGGGACATTTTACAGGGCCATATAGTGACAGGACAATGAGGAATGGTTTCAAACTGGAAGAAAATAGGTTTTGATTAAATGCTAATAAAAAATTCGTTACTTTGAGGGTGGTGAAGCACTGAACAGGTTGCTCAGAGGATGTGGATGTGGATGACCCATTCCTGGAAGTGTTAAGGGGTGGGTTGGATGAAGCTCTGAGCACCCTAGTCTAGTGAAAGGTGTCCCTGCCCATGGCAAAGGGGTCGGAACTAGATGATCTTTAAGGTCCCTCCCAATCCAGGACATTCTATGATTCTTAAAGGTCTTTTTTAGCCACCTGAGTCAGGGCAATACAACTGGGTGATACCAGAGCCAGGGTCCTTGTTACACAGGTAGCAGAGCCCCTGGGGGTGGGGGTGGGTGTGGAAAGCACTTCCAGCAGAGTTACAGAGAGAAGGGATCTCACAGGTTTGTGAAGTTAACCTCTCTGCAAATCAGTCTGCCACACATTCTCTCTTGAGTTTGAAAAAAAAATAACCAAGATGGGATTAAATCATCCGTAGTCTTAACAGCTGGATGCTTATCTGTTATAGGACACATCAACTTTCTGTTCCCTTGGGAAAAATACAGCTGTTCACTTCTTACCATGCAGAGTTTTTAGTTTCTAAGAGTACATGATTTCAATTTTTTAAATAAAGCATTAGTTATTTTAGGAAAAAATCACTATTTACAAGTATCCCTGTGCCATTATGCAAACAGGAACATCCCAGGGTGAGACTGTGCACCTGTTCCCTGCCGTATCAGAAATAAACAGGCGTACTGTAAAACTACACAGATTCCTCTAGTTTTAGGTCCTAAGGCCAGCTGCTGTGCCTTTTTCCAAAGTCCCTTCAAAAAGGAAGGAAAAAGAATGCAACCATGCAGGGGATTCTCTAAGAGTTGAGCAGGAATATTATTCTCCTCTCTCGTTCCCAGGTGGATGTAAGAAGAGTAGCCTGTGCTGCATGTGTTTGTTAAGTGCAACGAGATGTGTTCTTTTGTAGTGGCTTTGGATGGGTTTTCTGTGCTCAGGAAATGCAGTTTTATTCTCTCCTTAGGCCACTTTGGGTTTCTGAGTATTTTACCTTTTGTATTTTGAATTTTAAATAAATCAGGACTACGTTAGTGGTTTTGCCTTTAGGCAGTGCAAGAGGGAAAGAAAACCCAGGGTAAAATTTAAGCTACAGTTGTCAAAACAAAGTAATAATAGAAAAATTTATTTTTTTGATGATTAGTGGGGAGTGACTGACCATGTACTAATTTGGGTTACAGTATCCTTCACAAACTCCACAGTGTGCCATATTCCCATTGCCACAGCGGAGGTGAGACCCGCAGATTTCCTGAGGCGCAGGCATGGGTACAGCTCTGCCAGGTGAGCCAGAACAAAGCCTGCCTCTGGCAAAACCAGCAGGGATGCTGCTGAGCTCGTCTCAACTTGGAAGTCATTCCGCATAACTTACTGTAATCACAGAGGGATAATTTAGAGATGAAAATTAATGCAGACATGAAAAATGATAAATGAGAATCCAAAGCTTTGGTCATATTTGACCTTCAAGTTTGAGTTCCTACACACACAGAAACATCTGCATATAGTTTATTAAGTCAGATTACACAGCCTAATTGTGGTCTCCATGGCAAGCTCAGTGGCTTTTTTCTTTTACTTGATTTGTAGATGTTCATTGTCCATGATTTGCAAATGTTCAGTAGTTAATTAGAAATTTGAATTAATGAAAGGTGTTCTGTTAAAGAACGTCTCATTTGTACATTACTTGCTAGTTTCATTTTTTCTTTGCCCACCCTTTTTTTAGATCTGACTGATATTAGTGAATCACCCTCAATGAAATTATCTCCGAATTATGAGACTATAAGTGTGCCATTAAAATTTTAAGTTCAAGTATCAGCTCTTGTGATAAATCTCAGAAGATGTTCAGAACTGAACTCATTTAGCAAAGCACGTACATTTTGACAAATTCTTCAGAAGTGAGAGGAGAAGGCAAGAGCGTCAGGAGAAGGGGAACAAACTAGAGGGAAAACCAGTTAATTGTTTTCCTAGCGCTGGGACTCATATTAGAAGAATAAGCTGAGAAAGTAGGACATTAGAAAGCTTACCTAGGCTTTTAACTAGATTTTAACCTCAGCAAGTAATACTTACAAAGCTTAAAATAATTGATTTTAATAGAGGAAGTTTTTTAGTCCAAAATACAGTTTTGTATTATACGATTTGTGGTCAAGTAAAAGTGCAATTTTAGGCAGAGCTTTTAAAAGTCTTCAGAAAATTTAATATATAGAAATTTCTATTTTTGCTCCCATGTGTTAGCATTTGGGGGTATCTGGGGTTTCCAGGAAAAGTGATAAATGCAGGCAAGTTCTATATTCTGTTGCTCATAATAATAAACATTTAACTGGACATGCTTTCTTTAAAACTCACACCTTGCTCTGATGGTTGTTGAGTTGCAAGAGAAAGTGTTTGCTTGTACTGTTTCTAGGAGCTGCAGACAGATGATCTGCAGTGATTTAGCAGAACATAGATTTGTGTTCCCTGAAAGTTGTATTGTCACATTCAGATGGATTAAGCTGAAAGTTTCCTGGGAAGCCTGTAGATTCTGGCCTAATGACCTCTTGGAATATTGCCAGTAACTTACAGTGTAATTGCATGATAAATTAGCCTAGCCAGAGGAATAACTACAGTCTTTAAATGAAGGGTTCAAAGCTAGCCCTGGCAGCCATCCCCATTCAGCAAAGGCAGCAGACAAGTATCAGTGTGCTTCCTGGTGTGGTCCTGGGAGCTGATGCAAAAAAATAAATTTCTTGTATTCCTTCCCGCTGGTAAAAGATTTTAAGAACTGCTGGCCCATACTTGTGCTGTAAAGAGATGTTTCTCTGTATAAAAGACTTACTTGGACTATTTGCAGAAAATCTGGTGGCCTTCCACTAAGAGGAAACAAATTTAAAATACATTTTGGGTTGGACTATCCATTGTTTAAACAATTACTTTTTTCTATATCAACTCAAACTAAAAGCAATTTTAGAAATAAAGCTGATGTAAAATAATTTTTAGATTCTAAATAGCTGACCTTCTACACTATAAATGCACAATGATATAATTTGGAAACAGAAATTCAGCAGCTTTGAACAGTTTCATATTTCAAACTGAAGGAAAGGTGGGGTGTTCATATTTTATGTTAAATAAGAGGACAACAGTAGTAAAAATGCAAGCTATTTGCATGTATCCTTCTTTACCTAATGTCATGTCTGCTGTCTTTAAAGTACTGTGGTGATTTCAGAAGTTTGGCAGATTACTGGGAGATTAAAATATTGAATAGGTAATAAAATTTTGTGGCACAACTGGTACTTTTCATGGCCATCTGTCTTTGCCTGTATTTAGTCATCATATCTTTATCTGGTTCAGGATGTCAATACCTAATTATACTATATTGACATTCTAAGTGATCTGCCATCTCAAAGACACTTTGGAAGGTAATAACATTATATCCATAGTCAGTGGAAGTGTCAGCAGTTTTTTGGTAGCAGCTGTATGAGATAGTTAATCGTGTGTTTAGCAAGGGGATTTTGCAAACAGTCTTCTTACATAAAAGTCACAGAATTCTATGATCTGTAGTACTTTCCATAAACACCAAGATAACCAAGTGGTTATAGTGGTCACAGTGGTGTTTTTTTAGATTTTAGAATTTTTTTATTTTTCTGAGGTTAATAATAAATATTAGGCTCATCCAAAAGTCTCTTTTTATTTTAATTATTATGCTGTAATTTTTTTCAGTTAACCGAGCATGAATGAAAATCTTTCCTGGAGTTCTAGTGGGAGATAGCAAATATCTTCATCTACCAGCCAGGAATGTTCCAAGGTTTAGGCTGTACTGAGCAGCTCCATCTAGCAATAGTGTGGGAAATAGTTGCTTTTCCATAACTGAGGAAGCTCCTTAGCTGCCAGTCCTTGGGGAATTGTGTGAGGAAGATTTCAGACTTCATCTGTCTCTTCCACTCAAAAAATACTTTCTATCGCAGGAACCACAAACTTTGACGAGCTGTGGTCATCTAAAGCAGATGTCTATCCACAGCCTTTAAAGAGGCTGCTGGATCATGAGAAGTTTGCTCTTCAAGGCAAGTGGTTCTAGAGAAGGGGATTACTGCCTCAGTTCAAACTTGAAAACAGTCTGATCTTTTAGTGGCCTGAGGTTGTAACATTAATTTTATAACTGAATAATAATTAACTTTATAGCTGTGTTGTGAGATTTTGTCAATGTACTGGTCTGAATATTAATGTTCTATGCATGACTGCAATTTTATTTCTCATCACCTTAACTAGGGTATGCCTGATGCTGCAGCTGAATTTGCAAATTTATTTTTAAAATTGTATTTTAAATGTCCATTTTAAAGTGCTAGGATTTCTCTGATTTTAACTTACAATTTCATGTGGATCTAAGAAGAACAAAACCCACAAGTTTATCTTGATTTATCACACAGTTCTGAATTGGTGGGTTTCTGATAGGATACGAAGGGAAGCCATGGATCAAACAGTCACTCGTGTGCCCTAAACTGTTAGGGCTGGACTGGTTTCTCTGTTGCTTGTTTAGTTGTTGTTTCTTTTTCTTTTTTACTTCCCTTGCCCATCTGCAGTAAAAACGGTTAAGCTTAGTTTTCAAAGGTGATATTTTGGGGTTTGAAATTGTATCCTTTTAAGGGGCTGTTACCTAGGTTCCTAGTAGAACAAACATATTTTTAAGAAAAACAACCAAAAAACCCACCCTCTATAAATAGTCTTTATGCAATCTCAGGTGAATGACTAACCCTTATTTCTATATAGGGTTGAAGTCAAACTTCATCTAAAAAAACAAAATGAAACTCTGAGGAAAAATAAATCCAGAGTCAAAATGTGTGTTCAGGACCACCATTGAAAAAGGAAATGTTTTGGGCATGGCATTAATGCAAAATGAGTTGGATGTTGAGCAAGTTGAGGAAGTTGGATGCTGAGGAAGTCCCAAGTTTTATTTTGGTGTTTATTTCGAGTCTTGAATTTGGATTGTTTAGACCCCCATTTGTTTGTCCTACATTTGAATGAAAATCAAGCTCAACTTTTTATCTATTTTATCATCAACTAAAACCATAAGGTGACTTTAAAATGTGGGTAATTGTTTCCCCTGCCCCCTCCCAGCCCTAGGATTTCTTTCATCATAGTTTTGCACTGATTATTGCTCTCAGAAAAGACTATTTTTTTCTGGGTCTCTCTCTCATTTTGACCTATGTCTGTCACTTGAAACAGTGCTCCCTGGCTAAGACATTAGCAAAAGGCAGGTGTATTCCTTCATTAGGAAAGTGAGAAAATTCATTAATTTCCTAAAGGCAGGGTAAGAAAATTTTTGTTTGGAACTTCTTACATTTTGTCATTTATGTAGCGCTAAGTTTGGAGTTCTTGGGTTGTTTGTCCTTCCACACAGCTCTTGTGGAATGTAGACAATGTTTGATGCTGCTACTATGAAGGCAATTTGTATGGTCAGTTTATGACAGAGCAGCTATTAGTTGTATTGCCATTTTGTACTTTAGCAGAAGTTGCAGACAGATTAATGATCTCATTCCTTATCAGCTTTTGGAAAAGCACATGAAAAAAGTAATTTTTATTATTTTTCCTTTGTAGGAATTAGTGGCAAGATGGATATTTTTCTCTTTTTTCTCAGTTAAATAGAAATCATATGCATTTGTGCATGCATAATCTCATTACATTTCTAATCAGATTACATCAGCCTTTTTCCTCTCCTAAGCAGTCCTGAAAGCGTGTTGGTTTGTATAAAATTCAGTTTGCCAAAAGATAAACAATCACTTTGCTTCCATTCTGAGGCCTCAGAAACAACCACACAGTGTTCTGAAAATGAAGGTAGAGATATCCCATATGCATTTGGAAACCTGTTGTGAAAGGAATGAATTTTTGTAGGTTTATGGTGGTAAAATGTTGGAAAGGGGGATGTTCTTTTTAGGTACTATCTTAAATTCTTGCCTGCAGCTTCCAGTAATATATAATGACGGTCATATGAGGGCACATTATTAGAATATGCATGTATATCTGATATAGGGTTCCATAGGCTAATGGCACATTATTGTGTTTTGTATGCTGATGTCTTCAGAAGCTGCATTTCAACAGCTCTACTATACAGCTTGAAATTTGGAATCAGTGGAATTAAAATTCTTGCAGCCTCAATGAATCCCATTGTGCTATTCTGTAGTAAATGCACGTAAACAGAATGGCTTTCTCACAACAATGTTGTATGCCCATTTCACATGTAGAAAACTGAGGCAAAGGGGTGCTAACACTTCAAGTTGTCAAAAATGCACAGTTGTTTAAGTTTTGGTTTTTTAACTGGATTGTTTTTTTTACTATTCTTTGGTTTTGCTTTTGTAATTTTTGAAATGTGGATCCAGATGAGTTAATTTACAGTCCTGGCCTTTCTGAACTTTATCAAATCAAACCCTAAATGCCTCACATAACTGTGCAAATATAGAATATACAGGTTTGTGGATAGCTGTGAAAACTTGGTTGTTGTTGGCTTTGCTGCATTTAGAAACTTGATGGTGGAAGCAAGAATCTGATTCCCTAGGTACTGTACATTAACTTCAGTGTCTTTGTCATTTAACATCTTCCAGTTTCTACTTATCAAGGATATGTAGAGCTAGCAGGATCAGTCACTGGGCAGTACTTACCTTTGGCACTGAATCAGAGGCACTATAGGGGAAAATGTGTGGTTATCAGGTTCTGATCTCTCTTGACAGTGTTTGTAACTTCAGTGAATTCTGATGAAACTTTTTTTTTTCACCAGGGAACAAGATAGAGATTTGCTTGGGTTAAAGAATTTCCACAGGTGGTTGCTGAGACTAAGGAAAGTTGGTTTTGTCCCAGAACAGGGAGTCTAGTAGTTGTAGGCTTTCCTTTTCATGTTCTGTAAAATTTTGCAGCTTTAGCCTGTATCTGATTTCTTAATGTCCTCATTTACTGTGTCTGCCTGCATATTCCTCTGCTTTTATTCTTGCCTTCTCTCTCTCTTTTTTCCCCCTTTCACTCTGGATCCTGTGGCCTTTCTTCTGACTTGCCCCTCAATTTCTTGTCTTTAAAACAATTGCTTTTTCATTTTCCATGCAGCTTGAGCATCTGCCAAGTAAGTGAGTAATTGGGAGTTAGGGAAGGGATTGAAAGCCCATTAGGAACTGCAGACAAAAACCTGGACATGTGGTGGGAGGAGTGAGTGCCAGTGAAGTCCTGCTCGGCTGCCTGCAGCATTGTAGGCGCATTTGGGACATGAGGAAGTAGGGTTTGTTTTGCACATAGAATAAAAAAAAGGGGAAATGTAGATGCCAAATGCCAACACGTCTTCCATGAAGCTCTGGGAGGAAGGCTTTTCAGTGGCTTGTTATTTTCCCAAGTTTCGATTCCTTTCCATAAGAAGGACAAAGAACTTATCCAAGAAACAGAAAGAAGGATTTTCTAACCTCACAACTCTGAGGAACTAAAATTGTGAAGTGAATGGTGTCAATTTGGGAACTCTACCTTAGAGTCTTCTGCTTTGACACTATTCTCAAACTTAGCCAACGTATTTCAGCTTCAAATTTTTAAGAGTCTATTTTTTGAAGAGTTGCATTTGAGTTATGGGAATTACCAGCCCAGACTCTTTTAAAAATTTAACAAGTGATAAGCACTTTAAAAAACTTCTATCTAGGGAAGAATTCAGCTACCAGAGCAATACATGGAACTGGACTGTCAGCTCAGCCTATAATCTGTTTTATCCTGTGCATTAGCATTCATTACTAGAAAGATTAGAAAATAAAAATGAAAAAATCTGTATTGACTACAAATAACTGTATAGTTGCAGGAATTCCAGAGGGAAAATGTTAAAAAAAGGCTTCTCTAGTGAACTCAGTGGAAGTTAGGGCTGCTCACAATGACCCCAAATCAGACTATAATTGGTGCCAGTCTGTATGGAAGGATACTTCAATATTTCACACTTCCATAATGATGTTACTGTGCATGGATATTCTCAGTCTGACAGATGTTTAAGAAAGATAAGGGTAACTAGGAAAAGCAGGGATTATTTAATAAAAGAAAAATCAATTCTTTAAGCCTGAAGGCTGTTCAGGTTTGGTGCATGACACTGGACATCTCTGTGGGCATGTTGATATCAGTGACAATGTTTTTGGCAATGTAACCACTTTCTTTGACCCTTACTTTGACACCTTTTTATTTCAGTAATACTCTCAAGCAGTCAGGAAGAGGAAAATATCAAGCATGAGAGAGAGAGAGGTTACCAAATAAAACCCAGCCAGTGAAGGTTGAGTAGGGACACACAACTTCTTATTTCACATATGCAACAGGAGTCTTGAATGTCATCAACCCCCCCCCCGCCCAAAAAAAAAAAAAAAAAAAAAAGGTGAATTTTTATCTGGTAGAGTAGTAGATCATCTGGGCCAAGCAAGGTCAAGGACCTCTCCAATGCATGTCAAGAAAATCCATAGCAAATTACACCTTCACTTGGAGTTATCAGTCATGAAGTGAGTGTTCAAAATAAAAGTGCACAACTGTTCATGCTAATTTCAAATGTGTACATAATTTGTAGTTCTGAGGAGTACTTTCTGTCGTGGTAGATTGGCTCATTTATCTGCTAATTAGGGTGCTTCAGTTCCTCTGCATAGACACCTAGAGTTACATCAGTAGTAAAGAAAACAGCTCATTATTAATCTGGTGATGAGGGTGTAAAAGCTGAATCAAAGCACTTTGAATCAAACTTGTTGACTTTCATATGTGTCTAAACTTGCAGTTTAATCATTAAAGTGAGACTTATTCTGATTCAAAATCTTTGCATTCACAGACAAAGCTCTTTGAGTTCACAGAGCTTATTCAGAGGAAAAAGCTGAGAAAAATGCTTTCTTACAGTCCTAAATGATCGATTAAAGACATACATTTATTTAGGCTGAATTCTCTGTATATTGAATACTCACTGTAATCAGGGTGTAGTCTGAATTGTCATTTCTTATTTCAAAGAGAATTGACAAGCTGTGGTGGTGAAGTAGTAAATGTCATTTTCAGATCCATGCCCCAGTCTGCCCCTGAAATTCTCCTGTTGCTTTTTTGTAGCCAACTCTGAGCTTCTTTCCAAAAGTGTGCTGTGTATATTATATTCCATGTCTCCACAGAAATAATCAACTAACTCCCAAACACAGAGAATTTTGTTGCAGTTTATGTTTGGGAGTTTGTGTTCCCTTAAAAAAAAATAAAAAATGTTTCAAACAAATGCATCTTTTGCTCTTGTCAGAAAGTGACTAATAACTATGACTTCTAGCACTTTTGCCACAGTATTCTGCTGGGACCAAGTGAGAGGTATGATCCAGCTGCAGTCCATAATTAGGGCAGAGCAAGTTAGAAGCAGTTTATGTATTGCTGTACTGTGTGCAAACCAGATTCCTGTAATACACCTGGAGAAACTGCAAGAAAGAAAGAAACATAAATAAAAATACTGACAATAAACCATATTCAACACTGAATATGCATAGTGATGTGTGAAATTATATTCTGTACTAGAAGGAAGGAGAAGGCTGTTGTTCTTACTCTCAGGGGTACGTGTGGCTTTAAATGTATTTACTGCATAACAACAGTGTACAGAATTCAGTCCTTAAATATAATCAAATAGCAGCCTAACCTGAAAGGAATGTGTATCGTATACTCAGTTCAAAGTTGTTTTTTGTTGGTCTTTTTAGTATTCATGAACATATGCCACATAGTACTCGTGGACATATGCCATCAAAATTTGGCCACTGGAGAAAACAGGGATTATTTTGTTGGGTTGTTTTTATTTCTTCTTCTGTAGTGCTCTGTATAGAATAAATAGCACTAAAAATATCTAGTGAGCTGAGCTGGCTCGAGTTTGCTTGAGAGAGCTCTGCAAGTGTGTAGGTGAATGTACTTTGCCAGTCCATTTTAAATTACAAGCACTTAAGATTAATCACTTGCTCTTTCAAGTAATTTGCAATCATCTGCTTTTGTTTTAATAGTCATGCTTTCTTTATGCATGCTGTGGAAAGATTGCTTTCTCTCACATATATAATTATACTTAAATGATACAATGTTTATTACACAAACCAGAAAAACAGCAATGTGTTTGGGGGAAGTATAAAAATGGGAGAGGTAGGTCAGACTGTCATCATGCCATCTTTGACAAGCAATCCCTTTAATTAGTCATTAGCCAACTTTCCCAGACAGTTTTCCAGCAATGATTGTGTCACTAACATTACAGGAGAAGGCATTGCATGGGAAGAAGGAAAATCTAGCCAACAGTGTCACTCAGAGCTGTTTTTAAATGGATGATGTACAGTCTCATGTGTCTTGTCAGGTTCTTCAGGCAGTTTTTCTCCCTCTTGGCTAAGACTTTTCCCTTAGCAGCGAATTAGTGGCTATATTGTTATATGCCTGTTGCTTTTTTTTTGGTTTGTTTCACAGCAAGTAAAAATATTTTCTTAGCATTTGTTATGATATAGAAAAAGCAAACCTGACTACCAAAAGTGAACCATACAATTCTGGCCTCTTCACTGACTCAATTTTTTGGTCTAGTGTATTGTCTTGGTCTAGAAAATTATATTCATGTATGTATGTCTCCATATAACCTGCCTGTAATGTCATTTTAAGAACTATGCTGGAGTACAGTCTTAAGCAATGTGTTCTTCAGCTTTTTAAGAAGAAAAATTCAAAAAAATATACTTGTGAATTGGGAGGAAGAAGTTTCTCTGTGTTTTCATGTCATCTGGGTGTGCTGGTTGCATAAAGTGTGCCTCCTAGAAATGTCAAGGCTTTCAACCTAAGCTCTAAAACAAGCATCCTTCCTTTCCTGCTAAGCTTGTTATCAATACTGAATTTTTTGATTGTATTCTTCAGACCACCAAGAAAATGGGGTTAACAGAGGAGTTTCTTTGCCACGGTTATACTGTTGTATTGTACAGACTCACAGATGACTGCAGACTGGCAATGGCTTTCTGCCTGTTTCATAGTGTAAAGGGTAAACCACTCCTTCTCCTTAAACAGCTCTAAATGTCTTAAAAACCCCTTCACAAATTCTGAAGCCTTGCTACCATGTTTTTTCCTTTACCTCTTCCACTATTCTTTCACAAGTTTTTGTTTTGTCTTTCTGTGGGTAACGAATTGTTCACTCACAGCTCGTGATGCTAAGATCTTAAATTTCTTCTTGGAATCTTTTGTTCTTTGTAGCATCAGATCCCAGTAGCTCTCTGATGAGAGCAAGCATAGTCTTTATGTTGAACGTGGCATTGTGATATTGTTACAATCATCCTTGAACTCCTGTAGTGTTAACTCTGGCTCTCTTCCTCCATAACCAAACCAACACAGACATTTCCAAGCTGCACTGGTTATGCTCTGCAGCACCAACATAAGAGATAATAGTCCACATTTGTGGATACAGATTGGGTTCTTAACCCTTGTATCTGGTTCAAACTCCTACTGAAAGCATGAGGGAATGGCATACATGAGCAGCAGTTTACCTCATTCTGCTCATGTCTATGTTATGCTGTCAAAATTACTCCAATAACTGCTTCTACCAAAGCAAATGCCTATTTATTGTTAGAGAAACCAATAATTTCTCTGGAAGGAGTGGAATTTCTCACAAAATGTGATCACTTTTCTCTGTGCTGTGGCTGCTGTAATTTTTAAGAACATTGCCATCTAATTGATATGAACTTAATTCTGCACACAATAGTTGTCTCACAGTAGGGAATACATCTAGTTGTCTGTGGAAACCACCAGATAAAAGCCTCAGAAGATAATTTAATTAATTTCTTTGCCTTTGAAGCCTTGTAAAACAGTCAATACTTTGACTTTTAAAACAGAGCTAGCACTCAAATTGGCATCTTCTTAAAAATGTATCCTTCATGTACATACTATAATTTAATTGGAAAAAGTATCAACAAAGGTACTAACATGCTTTCTCAATCTAGTATGTCAGTTTGTCTAGGAAGGGACAAAGACTGAAATTAGGAAGTCTAAAATAAATCAAATATATTTGGCTTGACACTCACGTATTAGTCTCTGTAGGTGAATATAGAGGAATAATTCAGTGTCCACATCAGTACATTTTTACTTTGTTTGTCTGTTTACTTAGAGACTCATCTCAATCCAGAATATTCCAGCTCGGTATAAAATGATTAGTTTTTAGTGTTTGTAACACTAAATTGCATAAAATAATTCATTGTTATGGATCGTGGGGTTTGGTGAGTTATTTTCTTCAAAAATATTCTATCATGCAGTCCAATTCAGTGATTTATATACAGCATGTTAAGAATGAGCTAAAAAGAAGTAGCATGGAAATTTAAAATCCAGTTATTTTTCTCTTTTGCTGAGTTAACAGAATGTAATCATCTGATACGGTGACTCTCTTCAGGGAGACAATCGGTTTGAGTCATAAAAAAATTTCCATTATTTTCCATCATGGAAAATTTCTAACTAATACTTGAATATTCTTTCCCACATCCAAAAGAAACACGAAAATGAGGTGATAGCTATTCCTATTCTGTCATCAGATTATAAAACATTTTCAGAGGTTAATCCAGAAAAATAATTTTGCTTCATTTGAAGTCAAAATATTTTTATATTTATGGTCAACAAAACAGTTACCAAGTTGATGTTAGACATGGATAGTAGTTTTAATTATGTTAACAACTATTCCTCTCCTAATTTTCTGCAGTTAGATTCTTTCCTTTGTCTTTATCTACAAGGACAGTGAAATAGGTTTGTTGGTTTCACATTCTTCTGTACAATGCTGAAATTTTGGAGTTGTTGATAGCTGAAGGTGTATTTATTTATAAATATGTAGAACTGCTTCCTTTTGAATTTTATGAACACATCTCTCCAATACCTAAGAGAGAGCAATCTTCATTCATTTACACTGATCTTAAGCAATTTAAAAAATAAAATTTGGAAACAAATTTGAAATGAGATTCTCTTGAGAAACTAGTTGTGGAATGGTCAAATCACATTACAGTGGCAAAAACCCCTCAAATTTAAATATTCTGGAGCCCAAGAGTGTTGTGAATCTTGAATAATGCATGTGTTGAAATTAATGTCAGATGACAGGTGATACAGAGGAAACAAGTATTGTAACTGCATTGTTCCTTTTCATGGAAGCATGACTCACACTGTAGACAGGCTCCTTGTGGCTTCCTCTGGTTTCATTAATTTGTTTACTCTCTGCATGTGTTTTGTGAAAGAAGCCTCCCTTAACATTACATTTTAGAGCCAGATGTTTGCAAAAGGTAGAATTTTTCATCTGGCACAGCGTAAGTGAGATGAGCAGTGACTGATCCCACTGTCCGTGTCACCACCAGCGATGTTAAACAGGGCTGGTCCCAACACCCGCCCCTGCAGTCACCACTCGTCACTGAGCTCCACCTGGACACTGAGCCATTGCCTGAATCATTACTGAACCATCTTTGGCACCTTGAGTGAGACCATCCAGACGATTCCTTATCCACCAAGTGGTCCATCCATCAAATTCATGTCTCTCTGGTTTAGAGACAGTGATATTGTGGGGGACAGTGTCAAACGTTTTCACAATTCCAAGCAGATGATTTCAGTTGCTCTTCTCTCACCCATCACCACTGTATAACCCCATTGTAGAAGGCCATGAAATTTGTCAGGCTTGATTTTCTTTTAGTGAAGCCCTGGTGGCTGTCACAAGTCACACCCTTGCTTTCCACGTGCATTATTACCAAAGTTCCCAGGAGGATCTGCTCCATGATCTTGCTGGGCACTGAGGTGAGACTGACTGCCTTATAGGTACCTGAGTCTTGCTTGTTTTCCTTTTTGAAAATGGGGGTTATATTTTCCCTTTTCCAGTCACTGGGGACTTCAACATACTTCTCAAGTGTGATCAATAGTGGCTTAAATCTTCAACATTCTGCTGATGTCTGTTGGTATTCTGAAACTGTATTTTCTTTTTTGTTTTTTTTGTGGGTTTGTTTGTTTTGTTTTTTTTTAATTACAGACCTGTGTGGTAAGAAACTTTTCCTCTTTTCTTATTCTTCCTGAAGGCTTAAGAAGGCTTTACTGGGGGTTGTTGAAGATGTAACTGATATGAATTAAGGATTAAGGAACTAGTTCTCTTCAGTCTCTATGTGAAATGTGCTGGGAGTCCTGAAATGGATGTTTGCCCTAGAGCCCTGAGTGTCTGTTTCACATGTGTGTCAGGACTGTGTTTTTGCTGCTTTCTCAAGATAAAAGCTAACTGTTCAGGTATTTTGTAGATGATTTCTGAGGTGAGATTTGCTTGAGCTTTCCAAGTATGTCCCGGTTGTGATCAATTGCTTCCTTCCAATGCCCTCGAAAGCAACACATTCAGCCCAGTGAACAGCATAGCCTAAAAATTATGAGCCTAATTTTGGCCAGATTAGCCTTACTTCTAAATCAACAAGTTTGCAACAGATAGCCATGCTTGTAGATCAGCATCCAAGACAGCACAGTTTTCTCTTTTTTTTTGGATATTGTTTCACATTTCTGTGTCTTCCCAATCCCCTGAATTCATCCCTCATCTGTGCCATAATTTCTGTCTCTGTTCCTGGAGAAACACAAACTGTACTACCCAAAATGAGCTACACTTGCAAATATTTCTCTTAAAGATATTTTCCCCTTATTTCCTATAACACTGTTGGTATTCTCTGTGATATACCTTGTCTTTTCTTGCTGCTCCCGGTGGGATCTTTCATGAGAGATACCATCTCAAGAGAGTCAGGAAAATAACAAGTATTTTCAGAATGGGCTGTAAGAATTTACACCCTCACCCCCTTTTTTTCCCTCTTACCCCAGAATCCAGTTGGCTTTAAATTACATTAGTTCAGAGAGATGACTTCATGCTGTCAGGTAATCCTAGCCCTTCAGGAGACCTGGTGAGTTTTGCAGTGTGGCACATTTGTCGCTGTATCATAGTGTGAGCTCAACCCCAAGCCTGAGCTTTTGCAGGAGTCATTGTCTTTCACTAGAACTGAGCAAGTTCAAACCTGAGAGGAGTTTTTCAGCATGTGGAAGGTCCAAGCCTAGGTACTGTTGAAAGCAATTTCCAAGAGAAAGCAAACTGAGCAGCTAGGCTTGCATTTTTGGCTGTGGAATGCAAGGTATCCATACCTGCATCATAAGGCCCCTTTATTTCTTCATTTAAATGGAAAATTGTGGTTATATTATTTTTATTGATTGTGGGTTGTTGGGTTTTTTGGACAGCATAAAATTCAATAGCTGGCTTCTGTGTAAAGTAGTTCGCGTGTAGCAGGAGAAACACACCTTCAAAATTGTCCTGGTGTTGGAAAAAAGTCAATATACTTCAATTTCACTTCTTTTGTAAAGGGGAAAAATGCTTTCCCCAATAATTCTTTTTGTCACCATTCAATTTTTTTTTTTTCAGAAGGAAATTAGTAAATACCTTGAAATAAATAAGTTTGGAACCCACAGAGGAGTCAAAAGTGCCTGATACAAGGGTGAAACAGGTAATCACACCTTGGTAAAATATTCAGAAATAATGAAATAAATGTATGGAAGAAGAACTGATCTATTAGTAATTACATTTTCCAGAGGCATTTCCATAATACGATGCAGTCAGCACTTATTTTGAATAGGTATTATCAATTCGTTATAAATGTTATATACATACATATATTTGTACATTTTCGAAAACAAAACTGCAGAAAAAATCCTAATTGTGGTGAAACTTTACAGTTATGTCTTTATGTAAGATAGATTTCAGCTACATTCTTAAAAAATTAGGAATAATTTAGGATAATACTTTTTGTTAAGGGAAATTAAGAAAGCGTATTTTTACCTTGTTTGTTTATTCCAAATAAACTTCAATACTTACTTTCTGTATTCTCAGGGAAATTAAAAAAAGATTATATGAAGAGAATAATAGTGTCCTGTTTTCAGACTATCAGTAGGGGAATGTAAATTTAAAATAAATTCACCAAATCCGTGTGCTACATAAATTCAGTAGGATGTCAAAGGGCAAATTCTCAAAGTATTGTTGAAAAAAAGGACGTAGTGGCAGAATGGATTAATTTTTGTACAAGGGCCAAAGCCCTGATTGAAAAAGAAAAATGAATACTTCACTATTCTGTCTCTCCATCCTTTGCCCCAAACATCAGGGCTGTGTCTGTCTCACATGTGTTCACATTCATAGGAGTAGAGGCACTGTGTAGTCTGGGGTGCGTTTCTTGTTTCATCTGGGCCATGGGTTAAAAGAAATACAATCGTTCTTAGCAGAGGTTCCTAGGAAAACACAAATTCCACACATGGTAGGGCAGCTGTCTCATGATGCATGACCAGCTGTGTCATGGATGTTCCTGCATGTTTGCTTATGCAGAAATACACAGGGACACACACATACACACACACAGAGTTGCATATCCTGCCACATTTTCCAAGTGCAGTGTTCAGCAGGGGCGGCCCCAGGGAGAACATCATTTAACCAAGCATGGCCTTGGCCTTGACCTCAGTGGCTGGGGCTGTGTCAGGCTGCCTCAGGGAGAGGCATAAGTGCAGGAAGAGAAGCAGAGGTGAGCAGGGTCATCAAACTGTGACTCCCTTTCGGCAGCACGGTTGAAGACAGAGCTGCAGGTGGCTCCAGGAAAAGTCACATCTACAATCTCCTTGTGGTGATATCAGAGCATATGAAGTGAGGCAGGGAGCTTCTTTTTCTTATCCATGCATCTTTGGATTTTTATTCCTAATAAGTATACAGGATCTGCCGTGGTAAATCTGCATTGTCAATTACTGGGCATTGCCTGGGGACTGCAAGGCATCATTTCAGTATCATTTCACATTTTAGGGCTTATCTACACAGCATTGTCGAGATATACAGGCACTCGAATGAGCTTGGGTAGCCTGTGTGGGACTTACAACACTGCTGAGGTACCTGTGCTGTTCATTTCAAACTAGCCTGAGTGGGAATGAGCTTCAATTAAAGCACTGAGGGCTGAGGGGTATATATTGTTAGCTTGGCAATGAAACTGCTTTCTTTCTTTCCTGCCTCAGAAAAACCTCAACAACTAACCATCAATAGACAATAGAGTTCCTGATTAAAGCTCCCAGGAAAAGCTGCCTTTATAAGTGAAATATGTGGACCTCTAAGAGAACAGTGTGTACAAAAGCACAGAGATTATTTAACAAGGAGTAGTTTTTATGTGTAATCTTGGGCACTGTGCTTTTTATACCTGGGAAACAGCATGACTGGAATTTATTTAACTATGTAGAAATCACTGCAAACCAGATCCTTTTACCCTTGCATGTGCTCTTTAGCATTTCATTATGTTTGCTCAGTATAGATTGAGCAGGGCAGTGATTTGGTCAATGGTCTCATACATGCTGGTGTTTTTATGCTTATGTTAGGGTGTGGAGTATATTCTCATGTTACTTTAATCAAATCAGAGAGCAAGTTATGTTGCTTTATTTCCTGTAAGTGTGGTGTTCAATTATTGGTAGGTCTGTGAGAGCTTACTGTCTTCATAGAATGACTGTAAAACCATCGATGGCAACAAAAAAAGATTTCAACTTGGCCAGGAATCTTATATCTACAGTATATATTTTTCCTTTATTCTCTGCATATTCTAGCACCATTGTCTTTAGATTTTTAGGTTAAAATGTGTATTGGATGAAGGCTTTATTCTGGCACATGTTATCCTTTATGAGGAGCATTGCACCGTAGATACCTTAGCAGGCAAAGGGTTACCTGCAGTATATTTACAGTACTGGTCTGTTGCAGCAAGGCAAGAGGAGAAAACTCCTCAAGTAAACATTCTTTCTTTTGTTCCTACCCTCCCTTTTTTTTTTTTTTTTTTCTTCCTGCTGCTAATCCTTTCAGCCTTGACACCTGAGCTCAGAACTGAGAAGTATAGTTGTTGATCAGGTGTGGAAGAAACAAGTACCAATCCATTTGTTCATACAGAGTCTAATTTATGTAAGGAAAAGTCATTTTGAATTGACAGTTTTCATTTACCTTATATTCCCAGTGCCGTTAAGAACCCCCGTGTTCTATGATAAAGCTGGCTAACAGACTTGAGGCATTTGCCATGTTGTCAGCAAGCATTTGGAAACACATTTGTAACTGTGTTGGCCCTAGCAGACTAATGCATTGAGTCTAACTTCTGCCCAAGTGCTAAACTAAACCATTACTTAACAGGCAGCTCTTGGAGGCATTGGAAAGGTGTGCTGATGGGCTGTTACAAAAGCAAATGCAGTCTGACAAAGTCCCAGTGGTGGTTCACAAAAGTGTGTTAGACTGCTTGTCGTGCAGCTGAGAACTGCCGGGCCTGCATCACATACTTGAGCACATCTCTGATTTGAGCATCTTTCCAAGTAAATCTGAAAACTTACAACTACTAGTTGGAAACCTAATTTTGAATTATTGACTGAGAATTAGTGAATCATTCATATTGGGTGTGTCAAAATATTATTATATCACTCATATGACATCCTCCCACCATGTTTCTTCACATTGGAGGAAGGCAGGAATTGAAAGGGATTTTGAGTTAAGACAGCAGCAAATAACAAAGACTTGCATTAAAAGTTATTAAAACAATGAACAAGGATTCAAATTGACTATCTAATTAGTTCTTGAAATTCACTGCTGGGTACTATGCAGAAAATCTAAGGTGTAGTTAGAATATTAGATTGCCAGCTTAATTGGGCAGTATAATTTTGCAGCAGTATATAATGAGAATTCAAGCCAGCAATTAATTCAGTGGTTCAGCTGGTAGGATTCTTGGGTTGCAGCCAGTTTTGCTTATAACCTCAGTTACATCCTTTCATTCCAACCCACCTTTCTTCTGAGGACAGTCAGCTTGCTTTTCTACTACTTGTTTTAAAAGGAAATCATTGTGAAATATGAAAAGTTAGATGACTTGAAAATCCAATGCCATTCTTGAACAAATATTGAGTATTTCACGAGGCAGGAGTAAAGGAAGAGCAATATGTTAATAAATGATTTAGATGAAGTAAAACACTTCAATCTAAACGCTATGCTCTGTTAAGACAGGATTTTTTTCCTGAGTTATTTGTAGTAAATACATAAAGCTGTACTGAAAAAGAGCCTTCTGAAGGCCTCTTTATTCTCTTTATGTTGTGATTGTAGAATCCTTCACTATTTTTCAAACTAAAGGATTGATCCTGAAGTGTGTGCATGTAAACTAAAAAGGTAATAAATATTCTGCATATTCTACAGTGCTCATGAATTTGCTTCTGTTGGTTTCAAAATGCAGGCAGGTGGCAGTCTTACCTCCTAATACCCTTCTGATGTATTTTAGACCTGTGTTCTTTGAGGAAGGATGATAGAAGACATTTATATGTAAAATGTAAATAAAATAAATCACATGTTCAGGAATTACTTCTAATTCAAGTCTCATTTACTATTGTGTAAAGATGGACAGAATTGCCAAGTCTACAAACTGTTTTCTTATTTGAGAAACACTGAAGGGTACTTCAGTTTGCTGTAATTACTTAAGAGAATAAGCCAGTGCTGAGGCAATTTAAATTATCAGTTTATATTACAGACAAATTTAAATCCAAGTGACTGCTAGAATTTAGGAGCGGTAGTAGAATTATGATTTAAGAATTTTTCAGTTCTTTTTAAGACTTTTTATATGTGATTTTAAGTCTTTGTTTCATGTATTATCCTTGTGGTTTTCCCAGTCCCAAAATACTTATTTTCATTACTTTAATGGATGCCCTAGTTAAGGAGGCAAATGGGTATTCAAAGAAGAAGTTGAGTAGAAATTGTCATTTTAAGCGATGACAGTCATTTACTAATTGATCCTTTCAAATTTTTGGTAGTACCTTCAGTAAACATGCTTTATGCTATAGGAGTCATAGTGCTGAAATGCCTTTTTAGAGATGGAAGCAATGTGCTGCATGTCATTAAGACATGTGGTATTATTTTCTTTTACCTGTAAAACTGCCTTGTGCTAATGCAATTTGTTCTGAAGAAATGAGTTTAGTCAGTCCCATTACAGTTTAGTATTGTTATGTATTAGTAAAACAGTTGGATAGGAGACTTAGTAACTAAGTAAGACAGATACCATAAACAGAAAGCAGTGAAAGATATTTGTGAAAAATCAAAATGGGGAATTGCTTTAAAAAAATGAAATCACCTGGAAATTCACCAGGTGTAAACAGGCTCGTGACTGGAGGAGAAGCAAATTGTAACACTAATGGAAAACTGCTAGGATGCAAATTCTCCAGCCTTCTTCCACATTAAATGGTGTAGTCCTGTTTTCTGCAAGCTGTCTATGTACTATGTCTAAAATTACTTTTTTTCCCCCACCTTGTTCTCTGTTTACCTATGAAAGGGACAGGAAGGGGAGAAAAGGTGGAGCAGTAGCATCCCACTGCCGCTGTCAAATGTACAGCAAACTGTCCTGCCCTAGGAGGGACCAAAAGCCTGGTGTATATGCTGCCTTCTGACAGTGAAAAAAAACCCCAAATGAATGTAATTAAAAGATAATAGAATGCACATGTGTGTTTCTCTTAATATTATCCAGCAATGACAGATGAATTCTGAGACAAAGGTAAGATACTTATTTTTGAAGCAGTTGCAAACTATTTTCAGTAGGAAAGGTCACATCCTATTGACACTGTCACTATCCAAGCAAATTTTAAGCTTTTAAAGCCTAGATTTCCTCTCTCCCAGAAGATAGTTCAACCTGTCACTTGGATTGAATCCAAAAGTCTTTGTTGCTGGCATTATCACAGTGACACCCAAAACTTTTCAGTGCCATGCAAGCAAACACACACACTTTGCTTCTCCAGAAGGCTTGTGGTGTCAGAAGTTTTAAAATCTCACTATTGAAAGCTGTAGGAGAGTTGATTTACTTTGTGTGGCTGCCATTACACTGTTGGTAATGCTGCAGTGTCCTGAAGAGCTAGATTTATCCTATAAAATGTGGTATTTATTGATGTGGAAGTATTTTTGTAGGCTATACCAGAGTAGCTGGTCTCAGATATTACTCAACACCCTCAGAATTTTGACTTGAAAATTAAGGCATTTTTCTAGCTTTAGTAGCCATTCCTTATTGTTCATAAAATCTGCTAACAACATGTACCATAAATGGTAAAATATGCAGGCAGCATACATTAATACACATACATTAATAATTCTCCTTTTAAGATTTGAGTTCTCTTTTGGAAATTAAGATTTTTGCTGTTTTCTCTCACACTATAACTTGTGGAATATAGCTATATTTTTCTCAGCAGGTCTTTCTTCTCTTGATGTGTTTCCTAATAATAATAAAAAATCCAGCATTCATGAAATGGAAATATGTAGTAATCCAGAATTTTGATGATAGATCCAGGTACTGTGGTTGCTCTATTGTGCCTCTTCCTTGAAGTAAGTTATTATTTGGTCAACAAGAGGGTGAGCTGCCGATCATTCAATTGCACTTGCAGTTTTTGATGGCCTTTTCCCTTCAACTAAACTCCATTCCTAATGATGTGCTTCATAACCTGTTATTGATTAAGCAATCTAAATCCCATTTCAGACCACACAGATGTGCTGCAGAAAATGAGAGAAAAAGCCAACATTTCAAGTAATAGTTAAACATGCTCAGCCTGGAAAGCACGTTTTCTGTTAGAATAGATGCAGTTCAGCCAAAGACAGAACTACAATTTTGGGTGGAGAGACATTTAAAATTCTCACAGGTGTATCAAGCTTGAAGGAAAAAAATGCATAATCAATCTTCTTAGTTTATAATAAGAAATACAATTCATGGTTGCAGGTGATGTTATATCGGAGAACACCTCATATCTGAATAAGCTTCAGTCAGAATAATATTCCTGGAAAAAATAGCTTGTTTGTTAGCCTGTTTATAGTTGTTTTGGTGACATGGTTTTCCTCGGAATCCAGAGTGCCGAGTTTCTCTTAGAAAATGCACTTTAAAGTGTTTTCTTAAGATTAATATAAAACTCTTGGGTCTCCCCAGAAATTGTACCCTTTCAAAGTATGGTCCTGGAGTGAGCATTCAACTTCTTTAGGATTTTTCAGACTGGTTTTACACCTTTTTAGTGGTTATCCTTTGCTACTTACTTGCATGTTATGCCAGCCCTGGGAATCTCCCAGAAATGGGCAGATGTAGTTGATGTATCTGCTGTCTGTGTGATGTGCCTTCTCTGTGGTTTCAGAAGGCATTCTTCAGAATCTAGAAATGAGAAAATTGTTCCTATGTAGCATTAGGAGATTTGGCAAGTGTCCTTCTGCCACAGAAGCAGCTTCAGTAGTTCATTAATAAATGCATTTTATGTTTTTCTCACCACCTACTACTGTAGACACCTCCTGCCATTATTGCATCTTGGCATAATTAGAATATTTCTAGTGCAAACACCTTCTGATGATTTACAGAGTCATTTGTGAAGGCCAGGAAGCAAGTAATATTTCATGAGCTAATTGTTTCATTTTCTCTACGAAATTTAAAATTTGATGTTGCCATTAAACTTGCACTTGTCATTCAGAGTGTTAGGAGAAATACATTTGTTTGCCTGCTTTTCCTATTATAATTCTGAGTATCATTAAGATCCCTTTGCCTTCTATCCCCATCACATAAACTTGGAGTTTAGCTCTTTCTGCTACCTGTACAGGAACTTGGAATTGAGACACTGAGGAGAAAGATCTGAAAGAATGTTTAAGTCCCTCCTACCCTCTTTCAGAAGAGATCAGGGTAAAGGACAAATACGAAATTCTATGAAACCTGTAAATCATTATTATGGCCTTACTTGGAATACTCTATACTGATGCTTACAGATATAAGCATCAAAAAGATGACTGAAGAACGGAGGTCACAGAGGTGACATTATCATCCAGTTCTAATGAAAGATGGGAAATTCATAAAGTAAATAATTTGAACAGTGGAAATAATCACACTATAACATTTTACAGCATGTATTGAGGTTAAAGTTTGAAAAAAGGCATTGTAAGCATTTATTTTTTTTATATATGACATACATTTTTAGCAAATTTTTAAAAATTTGATATTAAGAATGGCACATTTGAAACACACTTTCTTTTGGGAATAAAAAATACTTCACTTTCAAAACTATAAAGAACTGAGGGATCATTTCTTAAAAATAATAATCTCTCCAGATGTTAGTAAATATATTTACATGATCTGTGTGATACCATAAGGCCCATTGATCATATAAAGTCCGTCTTAGTGTGGCTTCGTAAATTAATATTGGGTTTATGTACCATCATTATTCTGTTCTTTAGCAAGCAGTGTCAAGAAATATTTACAGTTGCAAGTTCTTTTGTTTGATATTGTTAAGATGTGAGGGGATCTGATCAGTGATTATTTTATATAATTTCAGTAATAAAATGACATCTGTAAGTATGGTGCTAATTAAAAACATTAGGTAACATTGCATAAAATTGTGCAGTCTTAGTTAAAATCTGGTTTTAACTAAGCTCTTATGCTAGTTTTGTTTCATAAAGGCTCAGAGCAGAGTGAATTTCCCTTGTTGTCATCATTTTCGGGTTGGTAGTGTTAGACTTTAATACTTCCTGCCTTTTGGAAGGAGGGCCTGGTGGCCTTTGAGATGGAAGGAGATCAACAGGGCATCCCCTGTGCTTACACTTCAGGCTCTGGTTTGGTTATCTGGTTTCCTAATGGGGACTTGCAGAGTGTGCAGTGTGCTCAGAGTCCATGGCAGTGACTGCTGGGTGCAGGCCAGGAGACAGCAATGGAAGGCAGTGGCAAAGAGGTGCATCTTTTGTGGAAATAAAGGCCAAAGGTTTCAGAAATCCTTTAGAGGACATTGAACCCATTTTGAAGGATCCAATTAGCAAGGGTATTTGTTCAGTTACCATTCAGAATTGTGAATTGTTTTTGGCAAGTTTCAATTTCTGTGAATCCTTGAAAATGGCAAATAAAATAAATATTTACAGTTGCAGAGCAAGTGCCTGTTTGCTTTGATTGTGACACCTATAACACTGTGTTTCCAGTAGCACAATCTGAGTTGTCTAAACATAAATGAGTTCTATTAAAATAAATTGCAGTGGTTCATTTCTACTTATGTCTCAACCCAGATGGCAACATCACAAGCCACTTTCAGAGGTCATGACCTGGTCTTTTCCAGTCTATGTAACATTTATTGCAATGAAATGCCAAACTTGATGACCACCATGTGGTGCCTAGAACAAGGTTGCTGCCTATTATGTTTTTGGCTCTTCTCCAGATGATCAAAATCTGCATCTTACTAGATGATCAAATCCTGCTTGTAGTTACAATGCCTTTTAACTCTGTCTTTTCCAGAGCTCTTTTATCTCCAGTAGAAACTGTAAAGATCACCTGTTAAATGGGTCAAAGTCATGCCTGCTGTGACTTGGCTGGTAGGCTGATTGTATTAGGAGGAATACAGACATATTATTTCATATTCTTTGAAGATGCTTAGGAAATGGAATTTTATTTTTCAAGATGAGGTTGTACAGTCTTAGGAATGCAGTTAATTAACATCTATTGCTCCCAAGTCTACATAGGTATTTTAATAGTCAATATAAATGTTAATATGTCTTTCAGTAGTGTATTTAAATATGTAGGTATCTGATACATAAGACAATTTGAAATGTATCTGAAATGGATGAATCTTTACATTTGTAAGACAGCATGAATGAAATGTCTCTGTGCCACAGACTGACTTTTTCTTCCACCACCAGCTCCAATTCTGAATTAAGTGACCTCACATTACTGGAGCTTATTAACCAAGATATTACTAGTTATAGAAACTGAAGTGGTTCTGCCCAAAAACTTTCAGGTCATAATGATGTTTAATTAGCTTACATATTTTTAGAAATCATATTAATAACAGTTAAAAATTTGAAGATAAACTGTCACTTGTTGAAGTGTGCCAAGATTTGAGAATGCCATTTCTTTTGTGAGAAGTAGTTTACACTGTCTGAAATCTGGCCCACTTAAGTTTAGCCATAAAATAGAAATACACATTGTTTATATTTTTTTAATGCCTACATATGTATATATTTGTAGTCTAGAGTATGTACATGCATAAAAATAATATGAAATAATAGAAAAATAATTGTGTAGACAGAATTGCCTGCAAACATCCCTTTATTTATAGTATTTAAGTAAGCTGCATATTTAAATCCATAGAAATGTAAATATTCTGTTGTAAATAGTTTCTTCTTGTAGACAATTACACAGAAATGATACTTTGTATTTTAGCTTCCCTGACCAGTACTAGCATGGCTTAGCATTATGCATGGGCCCATTCAGATATACACGTGTATGTATTTTTCACATGTAAATGCCTTTCTGTAATAGTGACGTTTCACAGGTTAAATTACAAACCCTTACTATTATTAACTTGACCCATTTTCTACTTAATATATCACTTTCTTGGGAAATGTTAGCAGATTTTGTAGTGTGTGTCATCAAATATACAGAAGCTGTGATGTTGCTCAGTAAATGTCATTTATCTTTTCCACTTTGGAATCTTAGTATCACATTATTTCAGCTTCTGTTCAGCCTCATCAGCTTCAAGTATGAGTAATGGCTGGAATTGAGTTCAGTAACATTTCCATAACTAACTCTTAATGCTTAGGCCCCTTCAAGGTGAACGTCGGGCTATCCGTGGATCAGCTCACTTCTATATTGTTGCTGTGGAGATACAAAGGCCAGTTGTACTTTCTCCTGAAAATTAATTAAGAATTACTGAGTATTGTGGTCTATGATTTTTTTTTTTTCCCCCCCAGACATAAAGTTTTCAGTGTCATGGCATTTATCACCACCATTATTTTTTCTAGCAAAATGGGCTGTGGTGCCAGCAGAAAAACTGAGTTTAGAGGTTTTGTGTGAACAGTCTTTCATATTTCAAGTGTCCAGGCTGATTCCTGTTTGGTTTGGGAGTAAAAATATGGAAATCTCAGAAAGGCTGGAGAGTTTTCTTTACTGACTGATGGCATTGCCACAGCTTAGCAGTTCAGTAGTAAAGGCCCTCAGCCTGCTTCTCTACCACCTCCTAAGTCCATTTGTAGAAGGCAACATTTTAAAATGCAGTGTACCTCCCAAGATGTATAGCAGCAATATTGCTCTATGATGAAAGAGTCCCTGAATATATCTGAATATAGTTACTGACTTGATTTCTTTGTTGAGGTGATAATCTGTTCAAAGACTTGTACAGTTTATTACCTCTAAATTATAATGTATTAGGTTATTCCCTGAAAAACAGGACATATGTTAACAGATGAAACTAGGAGATAGAATCTCCAATTGGTTTATGATACTCTGCCTAGCACAGCTGGGTGATACAGTCATATTTCCTACCCTGCTTGACACAGATGCCTTGCGATATACTTCTCAGAGGATTTTATTTTCTCTCCACCTCTTCATCTTTCAAGTGAAATGTAATGGATTTTATCCTAGTCAAAGCTTCACTTGTTTATCTCCATCACAGTGGCCCGTTGGTGCGGTTCAGATGAAAAGCAAGAGTAGAACAATTAAAAAATAATTAAAGGGGAAAGAAGGCTTGAAGTCTTTTCACATATGAAACTTCAAGCTTTTATGTTCACAATGAAAATGCAATGTTTCTGTTTAATTCCATTTCTTCTGCATTTAGTACAAAGAGAAATAAGTAATTGCCTTGCTTGTAGAGCTGCTTTGTTCATTTTGCTATGTAAAATTGATGGCTTGAAATTTTTATAGAACTGGTACTTCTAAGAGTATCATTTTTCATTTCACCCTTTCCATTATCTCAAATAACATACATTTTGTATTGCCACATTTTGCTCTGTTTATTCTTCACACTCTTGGTTTAGCACAATTCGGTACCTCCGAAAAATAGCACAGATGTATTCTTAAAAACAGTAACAGTACTAGGTGAGTGTTCTTTAGAAAAATAAACTTTCTTTTGTCTTTTGCCAGTTTAAAGCTCTCCTGGAATAAATGTAAAGCCGTGTATTTTAACTACATGGTATTGTAAAAATGATGGAATGCACAGTAAAATTGCAAATTAGCACTGGATGAGACCCAGACCCTGATACAGTAAAGGAAGATTAGAAGTTATTTGTTTGGTCTCTGCGGGGAGGTGTGCCAGATGTCCCTCTGTTCAAACAATCCCCGGTGATTAACCCCTGAAGCAATGCTCTTTGTAGCTTAGGAGAGCTGCTAGCCTGCTCTCAGCATCAGGTTAGGCATTGCCTCAGGTATAAAAGATATTGCCCCCACAGAAGATAACTTCCCACAAAATGTGTCACCTGCAAAGACATCAGGTTTAGGTGAAGGGTATAACTTTCTATAGGTTAAAGTGTCTTCCAGACTGTGTAAAGGTGCTGTCCAAGACAAGTAATGCAGTTTTACTGTAGTACATCTGCATTTTGTTAATAGCCAATTACATCAAAAGGGGAATTATTTGCAAGTAAGGGAAGGCAATTTTGAACTCATTACAACTTGAGTTTCTCTAATATATGTTTATAATACACGGATGTGCTTATATGCATGCACATCCAATGTATTTAGCTTTTTCACAGACCAGAAAATTGTCTAAAATTAGTGTTGAGATTGTGCATTAGTGATTTAAAGGAATGGAAGTGTCATAGCAAAGACCTAGGCATGCTGCTGGTGTAAATTGGTTAAACCTAGTAAAGTCAGATGGTAGGCTATCTTTAAGTCTTGGCTTTAGTTTTGTCCTCTTACTCTGTATAACTCACTGAAGACAGCAGTTGCATGGGCACAGTTTTTCTCAGTAATTAATAAATCACTATCTATTTTGGCAGTTTGCAGAGTGAAAGTTTTCTTGTGTAATGTTCTTTTTTTTTTTTTTTTTTAATACTATATAAGTGACCATGAACAGGTAATAATGTCTTTGCTATCTTAGTCTGCAGAATATGAGTACCCACTGACTATAGATGGTTTGGGACTCTGTATGTGCCAGTGAGAGACTCACCTGCTTACCCTGAGTTTAGGCTGGCATCACAACACTCCTCTTCAGTACAGTTGAGCAATTCCTATTCAGTGCTGTGTGTCTGACTCTTCCTTGCAAGAGGTCTTTTACCTGAAAACATTATATATCTTAATTAAGGTAGCTTATTTGACTGGCTGAAAAATAAGTGCCTTCACTTTGCTATGGTTCCACTGCAAATGTGCTTCTGTGCAGCTTAGCTGCACCCCAACAGGAGTCATGCTTGCAAAGTGCCTTTTTAGGACACAGGAACTACTGTGCAGAGGGCACAAGGGCAAGTGGAGACAAGTGCAGTGTGTCTTTCCTGATGCTTGGTTTCCTGAGGAAGTGTACCAAAGTGTGTGTATGCTTGTCCTTTGTGGCAGTTGTTAGGAGCCTGTGCCCCACAGTCAACGTCCAGAGTCCCTCATGCTGCACAAATATTCATTATGGCCGTTCCAGGGATCATGAGTGGCAATGACTTGGACCTAAGCCGAGTTGACATTTTGACCCAGATTTAGCTGATTAGGGAAATATTTCCATTTCAAATTTGGCATGTGCTGTAGGCTACCTGGAAACTAGGGCACAGATTCCCAGAGGGTGGGGGTTTTGAATTGGATGTGTGTTCAAATGTATGCTTATGTAACTATGGCACTGCTAAATTACACACCCGTTCATGCTTGACTATTAAATAGTCAAAAGAAGACATTGCTCCTTAATTTTATTCTTATTTTCCCTGCCAAATTTGAAAATTTTGTACAAATAACAATTCATGAACATTATAGTTGTGATTTTTCTGTGCCTAGAGGTTAGTGTGTTTAGAGACACAGTAAAGTTTGCAAAGTTCTTCGTGGACAGTAAAGGGTGGAAATATAGCATTTGTCAACCCATCTTAGTCAGGTAAGCATGAAATTTCCTCAACATCTGTGAGTTTTGAGATTGGACAGCATGACTAAAGGTCGGGAAAGTGCTTCCAAAGAGGGGGTGTACTGCCTTGTCAACTTTATTGCTGCATAGGATAATGATTTAAAAACTCTGTGGATAGAAACCAATAGTTTTTCTTGTAAAAATTAATCAGAGCTTTGTGTGTACTTCTGTGTAGGAGTGTAGATGCTTGAAATACTGTTTGCATTATATTTCCTAGCTGTTTGGTGTAAACAATTGTGTAGTACAAGGTAGCTTTTAGCTACCAGCTGCTTGCTTGTTTTGTCTTCAAGAGAACCAAACAAAAAGGAGTCTTTATTAAAGAATATAATCACCAAGTTGTTTAGCTCATCCCAACTTAAATGATTGTCAGCTTAACAAATTAGTCTAATTAAGCTAGCTGCATAAAATATAATAAATACAATACCCTGAAAAGCTTCTCCGAAAGTTTTTGGTTTAGTTGTTATACCATTTAATTGCTAAAAGCTCCTTTCTTTTCCTCAGAAAATGACATTTTTGTTGCATATATATTCACAAAATATAGATGTGATGGACTTGGAGGGAAGAAGAAATATTATGATGAGATTTGAATGTGATCTGTTGTTTCAAATTAAATAACTTTTTTTTTTTTTAAGTATTTTTATTATAAATACCTCACAAACTGTCAATATTGGAAAAAGAATTAAACCAAAACAACTTTACTGTATTTTAATATATCTTTGTTATTTAGATTTATCTTGTTTCCATAATGATAAGTTTTCTGTCCTTTCAAGTAATTCAGCAAGATTTCAATTTCTTTTTTTTCAGCATCAGTGTTTGGCTGGCTTCTTATAAAGCCATTTTGCATCTTTTGTATTTCTTTATCCAGTCATCCATCTCTAGAGTATAATGCAGCTGTAACTATTCCAATATTTAAACTTGAATCAAGCTTTCCATTATGTCACTTCTTATTTTTTTAATCCAAGACTCTCCTGCAATAAACTTACCTCTGAAAATGTAAATGATACACCATGGCCAAGGTTTCCTTTCTGGAAGAAGTGTATGTATGGAAAATGATTTTAACAAGGAATCCCTGTAGCACAAGGGTACCTTGTACCTGCCCTTTTTATACCAATTTTCCTACCTGATATCTTGACTGAAATCACACTGTTTGGCAGATGTCATCAAGATACTTTTGACGTAAAAAGCAATTCTCATCTCTAGAAAATGCCATGCCAAAATTAATGTTTATAAATTGCATAAATATCAGCTGGTCATTTGGAAATTTGCGCTTCCGAAATGCAAATCAGTAGTGGTGAATCAGTGGGTGCCACTCATGTCTGTACAGCTTGATTGTTCCCTTTAAGGGCTCCTAGGTTTTAAGCAGCTCTGCTGCTTGTAGCAGACCTTACTTTCCAGTGGCTGGGTAAGCTAGAAGTGTAAAGTAAAATGTTGGAAGGTTTTTTTCCTCTACTGCTGAAGAAATTGAAAATATTTTGACTTCTTTGTTCCCTGTTTCTGTTGAGTTGCTCCTGTTGAGATGTAGAACAAACATCATTTATATGAAGAGAACATTTATAGACAGGGAGCCAGGTGTCATGGTGGAGAGCTCTTCTCAAGAAAGCAGCAGTGGCAGGTTCAGAGGTATAGCCTGTAGTCATAAAATTCACACCTACATGTGAGAGTACATATTTACTCTAGCAGCACCTACGATGTGCTAACTAGTGTTGGAAATTACATGCAGCAGTTATTCCACAGAAATGTTTAAAATTAATTTGAATGTTGTGGCTGCTTCATGAGGTTTACTTCCCTTCCCCCTCCACTCTTAGTTAAATTCACTATTTTCTTTAGTCCAGTGTAAGCTTTAATCTGTGCTGGAGTTTGATTCACCATCTTTGCTCCCTCTTTAGTCCAGTGTAAGCTTCAATCTGTGCTGGAGTTTGATTCACCATCTTTGCTCCCTCTTCCATTAAGCATAAACCTTTAAATCATGTGAGTGGCATTGTACTGCACATCTTTGGGTTTCCTCCTTTTCCAGCCAGTGTGATCATGGGAGAGTGGACATCAGTAGCATACTTGGCAAAACGAGAGACTCTCTGTTCAGTTCTGTTACTGTACAGCCAGCTAAAAAGGTGGGGGAGCACCAGGAAGCTCTGCTGGGATAAAAGGAATTGGTCTTTATGCAGACCAGTGAATTACAAGGGTCATGGGTTGCAGTGGCTGGTGTCAGCATTTTGGCAGAAGCCACCGTGATGTGGTCACTGTCCTTCACAGTTGGAGAATATCCTTCCTCCTCCTTTTTCCTTTGGCAAACATTCTTGTACTCCTCCAAGTGCCTCTTGCCTATCCTACACTGGTCCCTTTCACCTCACCTCTGGCTCACTTGCCATCCTAGTGCTTCTCCAAGGCAAGGAGACATGACCATGGAAAAGAAAGCCAGTATCCTAACCTAGCAGTAAAATAACATATTTGGGTAAACTTTTAAAACTCTTTAAATTCCTGTGCAAGCGGGATGTTTGGTCTTTGAAAAACAAACTCTTGAATTGTAGCTGCTGTACCTGTAATTTACTTTTTAAAACTATTATTAATTTCTCTTCCCCACTCAAAGAGTCTTTACAGTCTGCTTTCCCTTCCCTCAGGTCCTGATCCACTTTTCTCTGTTCCACTTAGGCTGTAGCACGATGACATGACGCCTTGTGACCTGCAGAGTGTGTCAGAGAGTTTTAGAAACAGAAAGGAAGCATATACTCCAGTCCTGGTATTATATTTTTCAGTGCATGAGAAAGCACTTAATGTGGGTTTCTTTGCAAAATGGGATTGGAGAACAGTTATTTCTGCTTCCAGTACAGGCTGATGGCTTGTGACTATGATCTTCTTTTTTCCACTTTTGCTGGCAACTCACATGGAAAAAATGCTGTTCAGATTAATTTGTTGTGATTATACTGATTTTTATTAAGATATTTTTTCCTGCTTGTCACATTCAGTTGAAAGAAAAAGAAAAAAAAAAAGTATAATCAGTAGTTCTAATAGACTGGCAAAAAACCCTGCAGACATTAGTGCTGCAGGAAGATGCAGCTATGTGATGGAAGAAACTGAAGAGAAGCCAAAAAGTTTAGCAAGGAAGTTGATTAAAAAATTGAAGAAATGAGAGGTTAGAAACTAAATCAGATCAGTTACAGGTTTTGCACCAGAGAGAATCTAAGAGCAGTATCTCAGAAAGCTTTCACTGGGGAGTGAGGAAAGGCTTGCCATCCCAGCCCTTCTGATAGGGTAAAGTAACATATTAAGTCTGAGTAAGGGATGTGAAGCCTGAATAAAAGGGAATTCTCAGCATTACCAAGGGCTGAAATGTAGATTTGAGGACAAAGCATTAATACTATTACTACTGGTGACATGAACGTTGCAGAAAACCATGGGAGGGAGGGAGGAAAAGAAAGGAGGGAAGGAAGGAGAGATGGGCAGTTTGTGAGAAATAGTGGTCTAGAGACAGCCTTAGGAAATGTGTCCAGAGCTTAGAGTCAGGTCAGGAAACTTGTTTTTTCCATTATGGTATGGACATGGAATTTGAGCTATTTCCAGTGGCCATTGTAATTGCATTGGTATGTTTTGTTGCTTTTAAATGTTTTAGTATTTGAATACTAAGTGATTTGTAGAATTGACAGCAGCTATAGTGAAAATGTAAATAATGTAAATACAATTGGCGAGAAATCCAGCAAGCCTGTTGGATTCTGTTCTCACAGGAAAAAAGTGCTCAGAAACTGAACTAATTCACATATATCTAGTCTGGTTTCATTTTGTCTTTTAATGAGATGGTTCTGGGGATATATAAAGAAAGTGGAGGAATAGGGAGGAAACTAAGATTAATAACCAATAGTTTGGCTGTGCTCAGAACTGGAGTTTCTATTTCAGTTAATGTATCCACATCATTAAGGTGGCCTTAAATGAGTAAAATAAGGGGGGAAAGAGCAATTGTCTACATACTGTTTCCATTAGAATAAGTCTGCAGGCTTGTTCACCTGCAGGTGTTTTATTCAATTTGTCAAGAGTTCTCCAGTTGTTTCACCTTTCCTCTTGGTGGGTTGGCCCATGAAGTGTTTTGTTCGTAAGTTTGGTTTTTGTTTTGTTTTGGGCTTTTTTATGATTAAACTCTACTTAAAAAGCAAGATCCAAGTCCTGCTATGATTTTGTCCTTGTTTTTGCTTTTAAATTGGAGGGAAGATCACTGAGTTGCAATACATTGTGCTCTATGAAAAAATACTGCAGGAAAGGTCTAAATGTAACATCTAGAGTAATGATTTCAGCAGGAAGGCATAAGTTTCTTTATTAGTTACTAGGGGTCTTTTTTTTTTTAAAACGTGCCATCTTCCACATATCTGAATCTGAGCAAGAGCTGAAAGCACAATCTCTTGAAGACTCAACCATTTGTCACACTAACCATCTCCAAACTGCTGAAACCTTCTAAAGAAAATTGTGCAACCAAGTGCAGTGGACTGTCAAAATATAAATGTAAGTTTAAAAGATCTGCAGAGTTTCAGTTTCAGAATTGGTTTAAGTTGTATTGGTCTGAGATTCGTTTAAGTTTTTAATATGCATTATAGACAGAGACAGTTTGCAGTCTAAATTGGATATTTTTATTCCATCTCTGGTTAAGTACAATTACTCTGCCTGGGGCAGTATCTAGCCAGACTGCACTTCTTAAATGGAGAACAAACCAAACCACTGCTTATGGGAGATAAAAACACCATAATCAGTAAGAAGTTTTAGAAGTGGGAATAAATCAGTAACTCCAGCTAATTTATGTCACAGAGTAAAGTTGTCAGTTTACATTCCCTTGCTCTCAATTCTCTTACTCCAGTTTTTATGCAAATCAAAATACTACTCAAATATTGTACCAAATTACACATTTGCACAGTTTTTGGAGGGAGAACCCTAGTCCCCGGCTAGATAAGGCAGGGACTAATGAAGCAATTTAGTTTGCCTCCCAGAAAATGTGTGGTTTACTGGTAATGGTTAAATGTTTTCTTGATTCTTACTGTACAATGGTCTCGGATTTGAAGTTAATCTAATCCCTTTCCAATTATTCCAAATGAATCCTTTTCTGAATAATGGCATTTTAAAGATTCAGGCTGAGCCTTCGTGTTTCATCTAGCAGCTTAACTAGCATGCTAGTTAACAGCACTAGCAACTAGTTAATGCTAATACCCCCTTTAAGACAAATGGCAGAAATTCCCCATTTAGCAAGTGATTTTTCGAATAATCTAGTCACAGATTGAGAAGAAAAGCAAGAGATTGAACATATGTTTTCTGTGCAGTCTCTGACTGGAATGAGAAGCAGGTCAGGTTCTGGAACTTTTTAGGACAAGGGTAGGGAATCTGGAGCCAGTTGATTGGCACCTCACAAATTACATTAGACTGAAAGAAAAAAGGTGCTACTAAACACTGGTGTGTGAGGAGGGAGAGGAACTCTTACCACATGCTCTATCCTGATAGTCAATAGTCATGCATGTTAGTTTCTCTGAAAAATGTAGTTTATGATGAGCTGTGGTGTCATGTATTCTGCATTGGTATAGACTTTTACTGCTGTTGAGCTGTATGCAAGTAAACTTGCTCTGTAAATTGCACATTAAAAACATCATTGGCCCAGCAAGTTAGATAATGGTCCCTCTCCTTTTTCTTCCTTTTTCTTTTTTCTTATCAGCTCTATCTCTTCTATTGAAACAAACAAGTGTGTTCAGGAAGACAATTTTTCTCTTATTTGCACGGGATTTGAAAATGCTAGATCCAACTACATGTAGCTGTAATCAATATTCAGTACTGTTGTGGAAGACTACAAATCCTGTTCATCTGAACAGAACAAATTTTCATCCGAAAGCCTCTAATCCTGTTTCCAGTTGCTACCAGCCATGAATATACCCACAGTCTGTATTTTACTGTTTGTCCATGAGGTGGCAAACACTGTTGATCCTTGGCTTGCCACAGAGAGATGTAACATGTCAGAGTTGCTGATATTTTTTACAATCAGTATGGTAGTTGCAGCAGCCTTTCTGATATTTTGCAATAAAGGTGTTTTTTATATGCCAGTATGTACCAGCATCATGATTTCTCTCCTGAAAAAGCTGGTCAAAAAGGTTATGATCCCTTCCTTTTTCATCTGCTCCTTGCCAGGTTCTGGCTCAGCTACAGTGGCAGTTACTGCCCATGATTTAAATGATGCATGGCAGGGAACAGTGAGGAGCTGGAACAGGGTGGAGCTAGGAGCACATTTCAGCAGACTTTAAAAAAGAAATCTGTTTTAAAAGAAATTCTTGTGTGGATTTATATCTTAGTTTCCATGAGGGAAAAAGTTTATCTCTTGATCAGTTCATTTTTTCTCCTGCATGGACAGGGCACCTGCGCCTTCTGAGTGCAGCTTGAAGGATTAAAGTCCTGGTGGCAAACAACTAAGAACCAAACTGTGTTAGCTTTTAGGAGAAACTCCAGAAGTAGTTTCTGTGTTTTATATGTATACATATATGAGGGTGCTTAGCTGTACTTCACAGATCTCCCCAACAGGACATACACAAAAAAGCCTCTTTCAGTTTTTTGCATTTATAGAATTTAGAAATCTGTGGTGATTGTTCTTCGCAGATATACAACTAACTGTGAATTCTCTTAGATTCAGAATGTTACTAAAAGAGAGTCTTCATCTAATTAAGTTTAAACACTAAGGAGTCTCTGACATTTAGCCTACTTAATAGCATTTCTATCATTTTTGTAATTTAAAGCAGACCTGCTACTGGCATTTATGTAAGGTCCATTTCTTCTTTTATTTGGTTTGTTAATTCCTTAAGAAGCTCCATATGTAAAGAGTGTCAAGGTAATAAAGTGATATGTACCCTATAAAAATCAATAATTATGAAAGTAGACAATCATCCTCCTCCCAGATTCTCCTGCTTACTAGCTAGGGATATAGTGTTCTTAAGCAGAGTTCTGTACTGTTGCCTTTTATAAGGCAAAAATCAATAGTCATGCTTAGCTATTTTTTGGTAGTGTACATTTGCCAGATTCGTTATCTGTGTGTAACAAATGAGAAAATTGAGAGCAGCTGTGTGACTTGCTTGGGGTCATACCTGAAGTCTGGCAGTTCTCCACATTTTCTGACTTGAGCTGAAACCGTTGGGCCACTTTACCTCTCCCTGGGGAATTGCCTGGAGACGATGCGCTGGTCACAGAGAAGTTTTGCTGCTGGCGTCATTGGATGAGAACTTCTCTCATGTTGCTTGGATTTTCTTCCACCTTGTTTGTCTTTAATAAGTCTTTGTGTTGATTGATAGGGAACATGTACCCAAAAGTTTATTGAAACAAAGACCAGCTGCATTATGGAAAGAAGGAGAACGCAGAAGGTGAAGTCAAAAAACAGACTGCTTTTATCAGGGCCATGATTTACTGCCTCTATTGATGTATAAGTGTTTTGTGATTTTTGAAGACTACATCAAGAAGTATTTTTCTAGCATTGAGTAAGTAGAATTAGGGGAGTTTTATTCACTTGATAATATGTGTCCTGAACAGAGAAGAAGTGTCAATATGTTCTTGTTATTGAGATGGCATCATTTTAGGGAAGGGCTCTTTGTTTACTATTGTTAGTAGCCCATATCTCATGGGGATCTTGAGGTCTTAACTTACTGACCATGGTTCTCATAGCAAAAAAGAATGAACATTTTTTCCAGCTATTTCAAGTAAGTGCAGATGAAGGAAAAAAAATTGCAGCATTTAAGAGATGTAGTCTGATGGTAGTGTTTTGCATGAAATTATGAAGATTTCTGCTTTCTTTACTACTTCTTTTTTATGCTGTTTGTACATAGGTGATTTCAGTGCATTTCTCTTCTCTAGTTATGACAACTAGTTATACTATCACCTCGTAAACACCTTGTTTATACAACAGAAAAGTAGCTTCAGTAGTGTTAAAATCCTATATTTGTTCAATGCAGAAGGGAGCTAATCCCTTAGGGTCTCATTTCTAAAGAAAAACTAAACTCTGAGGGTGGAAAAATGAAGATTCTGACAAATTTGTTACTTATGATGTACATTTTTATAATCTGCTTTTCCATAATAATTTGTGAGAGATCTTCCCTTAAAACTACAAAATACTTTGCTTACGAAAATGTTTCTACAGCCTTAAATTCTTGCAGGTGCTAAGGGCGTGATTGCAACTTAATGATTCTTGCTGGGGAATGGAAGAGGGGATTGAGCCTGATCTGTCTAATCTGGACCTGAGCATGGTCAGATACTCCTATGGCTTCCATCAAGTCCTGGGAAAAAGCTGTAACACGTCTCATAGGTTTGTGCCTCTGGCCTTGCCTTTGATTACGACCCTAGTTAGAAGAATTAAGTTTCTTGGAATTTCTTGCTTTGCCATAGAGAACTTTCTGTCCTGCACTTTTACAGAGGAACATTATGTCTCCTTAAAGAGAGTAAACTGGCCATTTTTGCTGTTATTTTGTGAAATGTGCAATATTCAGTGAGCTCTTTGAGAAGACATTGGATCATGCTTTTTCTCTTTAGTGGCTGTGTTCTTAGTCAGCAATTATGGTACTTGAAATCTGGGCTGTGATTATGTCTTACGTGGATGACTTCAGTTTGTTGGGAACAGAATGTTCTCCACTGTTCTCTGTGCCAATTTATGTCTAATACAGAATAAAAACTGTTGAAAAATGTTCTCGTATTTATGATTTTGAGACCTCTAGTTCCTAGCTCCACAAATAATTTACTATCAATTACATTTAAAATTATCATCAGTTGGAAATAGGAAATGGAGTTACTTCTGTGACAAACTGATCGAAATGTTTTGTCCAAATGACCACTTTATGCCTATGATATATCTGCATCAGTCCATAAATTTTATTTGCTCTGTCCTGAAAACCAGTTCCTCAGTGTAGTTATCAAAGGAAAAAAAATCACTTTGTGCACTGAGCTCTTACCATCATTTAGATAATTATCCTTGGTAGTTGCATTTGTGTGTTGGATGCGGTATGGTGCCCATCTAATTAAAGATTACCATCTCTGTGGGGGCATAAGGAAAAAAAAAAGATTCTATTAAAAATTTTGTATATTTCATTGATTACTTTAGTTGTTCTAGAAAACTGTTCCCTTTTTTTAACCTTTCCATGAAGAAAAAATGCATATTTGCAATCTCTTATTATCAGAAATTGCATATTACAAATACATCACTCTGATTTGGCAATACTCTTACAATGTAGTTTTCTTTTCATTCCAGTCAATTCATCATTACATTGAAATAACAGAATACTTTACCTCCTGATGGCTGGTGCTGTAGCTAAATGTTCAAGGTCACTCTGTCTTGGATAGATTTTATTTTTAACATACATAGGTAGCATTTTCATTTAGCTAATCTACGTGATCAAGCAGTCTTCTTTTTTCTTTTTTCCTTTAGTTTCTTTGACAAAACTTGCCCAGGGACTCATTAAATCTTAATTCACAGTACAAACCTTAACTCAGCTCATTCCCTGCAGTGTAGCCCGTTGTCAATTCTTTGCAGATCGGTCCTTTTGTGAAGTAATTGCATATCTTCTACCCCCTTCAGTTCTCATGCTAGACTGGGCATTTTCAGAGAGCACTATTCATACTTGTCCCCCTGAAAGACTAACATGCTCAAAAAGACCAGAGACAAACAGTATGCTTGACTTCTTGAGTTGTTTTAGAACAGAGTCCATCATGTAAAAGTAATGCACAGCCTGTTTGTTCAGTGTGTTAAGCCTATTACCTAGAGGTCCAGCCCAGGAAAAAAAATGTAAGAACATACTTAATCACTTAATTTTCAAAGCATGAATAATTTTATCAGTGTCAATGAGATTACCGATGCTTAAAGCAAGTGAGCTTATGTCCTGCACTAGTGTGAAGGTTTGGAAGACATTTCTGTTCTTTTACAGCCAAAAATAATCTCATAAATAAAATGATTTTAGAATCTGCCAGAAAAGTTGGGTTGGAGGAGTTCTTCTGGCATTTCAAGCACACTGAATTTCCTGCCTGATTTCGAAATACAGGAAGAAGGCCTTCTATGGAAAGCTGGTCATAAAATATAATTACAGCATATTCTGTTGCTGTGTAATAACAAGTAGGATGGTTTTGGTTAGTTGGCTCTTCAGAGGGGTTGGTTGGTTTGTTTTTTAGTCTACCTGTTCTCTTGGCTTATAGAAGTGCTAGAAGGTGCTATCAGGACGAAAAGCCAGCTCTGCAGAGGCTGAAATAACTCAAGAAAAAAACAACCCCTTATGCTGTTTAATGGAACCACTAAGGCTTTTCTTCAGCCTTGACACAATTTTGCATTCATTTCAATGGTAACATTTCCAATAGCTTCCATGGCACCTTATGTGACTTAGTATGGTTTAAGCATAGAAAAGGAGCATATCTTATTTCTAAGCATTCAGAGTGTGAGCATAATCCATAATTCTGGAAGAGCCTTTATCACAAACTTTGTTATCTCAAAATGTATTTGTTGTTGTGACAGCACCTTTCAAAGGTGACGTGAAAGTGACTTGCTTAGTGAAATAGGCATTTTTAGGTAAGTCCCTCTATCCAAAGATGCCCCTTTGGAGTTCAGGCATAATAACTGGGCAAGCAGTGTGATTTTATGTAAATTGTTGAAGTTAGTGTTATTGAAACTCTGAAGTGTAATACACTAGCATGTAATTGAGAGGGCGCTTCCATAAAAGGTTACTTAGATAATTTTTTTAAACAACAAAAAGCAGCTTATTTTTGATAAGCTAAAAAGCCCCCAGAAAAAAAATCTACAGATTGTTTCTGTTGGTCCCAACAGATGGCATAAGCAGTTTGCAAATGTAAATGCAATGAGCAGTGTACATTGCTAAAAGTGTAAATTTATTATTTATCACTGTTGTTCTTATTTCTTGTTCAAATAATAATAAAAAAAAGTTAAAACTATGTTGTGATACAGAAATAATGTTTTTGAGCCATGTCTTCAAGTGTTTGTTAAAACTTATCTTTGTGAAACAACAACATCTGTTTGCTGCAGTTACTGCTGCTGCTGTTTCAAGAAGCACTGCTGGGCTTGGCCATTTGGGAATTTATTACATTTGTTGGGAAACTTGCCTTTCTGATTAACTGCTTATGTTCACTCTGGTTAGGGTCTCTGAAGAGGCTTAAGTGGGAAGCCTTATGGGTGATTTTAGGCTCTTACAAGCGGGGAATTAGTATGTGGCTGGTCTTTTACACTCTAAATGGCTGAAATGCTTCACCGTTGTATGATCAGTCATTTCACTGCAGAGGAAAAAGTGGCACACTTTGTTTTGCCTCACTGAAACCTGGAAGTACTTGATTGTGTAGTTGCCCTGGGGTTTAGTGTCTGCACAGGTGGAGAGAGAGGGTAAATGTTTGAAATACAGAAAATTGAAGTACTGGAAGACCATGGAGTACTGTGTACTCTCATGTGGTGTTGTCTAAGAGTGGAAATCAGGATTAGATTACTGACTTCAGATACATCCAATGTGTGGGTGGGTGGTGGCTGATACAAAAGGGTGCTAAGAATCTCCTAGGTGTAACACAGAGCAAGTGTGAGTCCCATTTCCTTTTGTGACTGGAACTGGACAGTACAGCTATACTCAAAATTAGATGGTGAAAAGTGTGTGTTCAGAGTTCAGAACATACACTGTGAATCAGAGCATTTCCATCCTACAGGTGGTATTTCAATATTGCATTCGTTGCACTGCTCTGCTTTGTAAACTGAGTGCCATCTGGATTTTTTTTTTTCCTTCCTGAGAATCTCTAAGCACAGCATAGTTAATTAGTTTAAGACTTTAGGACACATTCTTGGGATTCCTGTAAAAATAAATAATACTTTGTCTATTTGTATTATGTTACAGCAAAAAGAGAACTGGCACTTTTTGCTCTTTCATTATCATGATAAAGGTCAACTTAAAAAGAAAGAAAGAAAAAAAACTTTAAAGCAAAGTTCGTTTAGAGACCCCCAATCCAAACATATTTATGTTTTATGGCAGGTGTTTCAGCAATTATTACTAATTGGAAAATTAGATGCCGTTGCTATAGCAGCATCTTTATTCACTAATTGGTTTTGGCACATTTTAACTAGCACTAGCTCAGCTAGACACAAAGCTATTCAAATGAGATCTATGAAGGTTTGTATGGAAGTGGTGAGCCAGTGCTGCAAGTCAGTACATTAACCTTCCACCTCTTGGTCCTGGGCACAGACCAGGTTCTCTGTGGGAGCACAAGCAAGACCTTGGTGGCCTCATCCATGTTTGTAAAGCACAAGAAAACAGGAAATTGGTGACATTTTGAGCTACAACTCTTCAATTCTCATTCTTCATGTCTATTCTGACTGTATCAGTTGCTGCAGGGTCAACAAACTCATGTGATTCTCCTTTTCAGATTGCTTTTCTGCTGGTTTTCTTGCTTATATTTGAGTGTGTGATGTGTTTCTTTGCTGATCTGCAAAACCTTTGCACTTGTCTTTTCTTGACCCGTCTTGTGCTCTTTCCTTTGGTTCCTGCAGTGAATATTTATTGGGGCTTTGCAGCTTTTGTGACTGAAGTTACCTCCATGTACAGCGTAATGTTTATTTTCTAGGCATTTCTGGTTTCTGTTTGAGTATATCTTTTCATGTGCTTCACAGTAGGATGGAGCTCCATTTTCATACTTTAATCACCTTGATTCCTTGTTGAGCTTTGAGAGGTATAGCTTGATATGAAAAATTCTTTTTTTTCTTTTTCTTTATTCTCTACTTCTTCTGGATTTTGTGAAGATATTGAAGTCTTGGAAGTTTGTAGAATTTGAAAATGAATAGCACTTTCAAATCTGCTTGCTTGCCCCTGCCCTGTCCCTACACTGTAGATGATCTTCCCATCCAGCCTTCCTTCTGTGGCTGTAGGTACCATATGAAGGGCAGACAAGGGTTGCTTAATAATAGCTCTGGTTTCTTGGCAAGTGTTACCTCTTCATCATTCATTGTCTGCCTTTTCTCTGTCAGTCTTTTTGAGGTAGTGAAAAAGAAGTTGAGCTTTTCAAGGCAAGGATAGTGTAAAATTTTTCCTGCTGTATGTCTGATGCAGGAAGGCATAGTGGCAGTGTGAGCATGTGTTATATATTCTGTTGGAGAAAAAGATTCCTGTTTGGGAGGCTTGGATGCATGAGATACATTGAGAAGTCTCGTGTGTGTGTGTTAACAAATATTTAAAGTTATTCAAAGTACAGTTAGAGCTGTGCCTCTTTTCCCTCAGCTAATGATGGGTTTATGTGCCAAAATATTGAACTGCTGTGTGCCATAAAATTGCTAATAATTTTTCATTCTCAAGTATGGTTTTTAGTGGGTAGTGAAATAAACCTTTTTGATCATAAGAATTTAACTTCAAAAAAGCAGCTCTATTAAAAAGGGGTCTCTATTTGAAGGTGCATCATTAGGCCAGTGGATAATATGTAAATGAGAGTTTGATTTCTAAATGTAACATTAGTTACTGTTAATCATGTCTTGGCAGCTTTTAAATAGTTGTTGCAGTGATAATAATTTTTTTTGTTTATAATAGTAAACACTTGTTCTGATGAGGTGCATACTGATAAGAAGTACTAAGAGGTACAAGTTCTTTGATGAGGTGACAAATACACTGTTGGTACCAGAAGGAGAAACTTGAGTTCTAAGGCATAGAGCATCTTGAAAGTTAAAGCATTAGTAGGTTTTTTTTCCTTTCATTTATTTTTATTCGTTTATATGTTTGTTAATTTGGGAGACAAAAAAAGTATACCCTGAACCCCCAGACAAATGGCTGCGTTTATTCTTCATGTTCTTGGTAATACCTCCTTCTCACTCTAGTAGAGATTGTCTAAAAGGAGAGGGAAAACATTTTGAAAACCCATGTTATTATACACTCACTCTAGGACAGTTTTGTTCATCATAGCTGGTATTCTCTTCTAAATACCTTATGTCCTTTCTTTAACAGTAGCCTCAAGGCTATACCAAAAACAAAAACAAAAACAAAAACAAAAACAAAAAAAAACAAACCAACAAAAAAAAACAACAAAAAAAACCCCTCAAAATAATGAAAAGTCAAGGTGACTCTCATCAGTGATACAGAAAACAAACAGATGTTGCTCTTGTTTTTGTGGCACTTCTGAAAGCTGCTATGGCATCAAATCCTGTGTCTATGTAAATGTGTAACTAACACTACCCTCACAAAAGACCCCTTGTAACTTCTTGCCTTGTCATTCAGGTTTGAATCCTACTGTGTTTAATAACCTCCTTTCCCACAGTTGTTCTTTTCTCCCATATCTAATCTCCTCTGTTTTGTAGTGGTTATCCCTGTGATTTGGGAAGTTATGAAATTTCAGATAGAAGGCTCGACCCAGCTTGAACGTACCTCTAGCTGCGCAGACTTCTAATCAAATGAGAATTGCAAAGATCCCCAAACCTAAACCCAAAATGTCTGCAGCATTTTGGAGTTCAAAATAGAAACGTCATCTGCCTTATTTTCAGTTATGTTTCAACCTACATTTATTAGTAGTTATTTCCACACAGCATCATCAGTAAGCTGCAGCTGAGATCTTAACTTGGCATTGTTGATTCTAAGAAGAGAAGGAGACTCTTAGGCCATCACCTCCTCCCAGGTTTTTCCATTTCTTCTGTTTCCTCATTTTTGTCCCCATCTATTGTTTTCTCTTGTTTTATGTTTCATTGATAAATCTACTTAGTAAAATAGGTACTCTTTTTTTCTTCATAGCCTACTGTCCATTCAGGAAAAAGCTGGAATTTATTATTGCATATATGCTACCAGCAAATCTAATGATAGTAGTGAATTTTAATATATTAAATGCTAAAAAGACTTTTCCATTTTGGGACTGAATAAAAATATTAATTCAATTGCAGAGTGTGGGAAGGAAGAAATGTTTTGTACCGAAATAGGTTTTGTTGTGCCACGCATGATTTGTGTGAAGCATGCAGCATGGTATTCTTAGGAAAATATGCATTAATGAGATATCAGGGCATCTGACAAGCAACAGAGGCAAGGGACTGAGTTGTGTTCAGAATGTTTTAATGTAGTTACAAGGCATTCACTTGTTTTGAAAATGCTTTTGTATAAGAGGTTGGAAAAAATAATGTTCAGTTGATTATTTCTAGATAAATATTGGGGAAGGGACAAGCTTAAATGGAATAGAGAGTGTGTGTCTGAAAGGTGTGCCAGCCCTCACACTGAAAGAAGTATAAAATCAAGTAGAAACAGAAAAATAGTAATAGCACCACACAGGTTGGTAACACAGTAATGCCCTGCAGTTGTGTTGTGGGTTCGGGGTTTGTTTAGCAATAAGTTCCTTAAACAGCTAAGATGCTATTGAAACACTATGCTAAAATGCTTCTGTAAAAAGCTGATGGCTAGCCTTATATTATATAGGATCATGAATGGTTTGGGTTGGAAGGGACCTTTAAAGGTCATCTAGTCCAATTCCGTGCAATGAGCAGGAACATCTTCAACAGGATCTGGTTGCTCAGAACCGCCTCCAACCTAGTCAAGAATGTTTCCAAGGGTGGGACATGCACCACTTCTTTGGGCAACTTGTGCCAGTGTTTTACCACCATCACTGTAAAAAAAAACTTCTTCCTTGTATCTAACCCTAATTGATCTTCCTTCAGTTTAAAAACATTATCCCTGGTCCTATTGCAGCAGGCCCTGCTGGGATCTGTCCCCATCTTTCTTCCAGGCCCTTCTTTGGTACTGGAAGGCTGCTATAAGGTCTCCCTGGAACCTTCTCTTCTCCAGGCTTGAACAATCCCAACTCCCTGAGCCTTTCCTCACAGGAGAGGTGCTCCATCCCTCTGATTGTGTCTGTGACCCTCCTCTGGACCCGATCCATCAGGTCCATGTCCTTCCTGTGCTGGGACCCCAGGCTGGCTGCAGCACTGCAGGTGGGGCCTCACCAGAGCAGAGCAGAGGGGCAGAATCCCCTCCCTCGCCCTGCTGCCCAAACTGCTTTGGATGCAGCCCAGGATGTGTTTGGCTCCCTGGGCTGTGAGTGCAGATGGCTGGGATATGTCCAGCCTCTCAACCACCAACACTCCCAAGTCCTTCTTGGCAGGGCTGTTCTGGATCTGTTCATCCCCTGAGATGAAACCGGAGATTGTCTTGACCCAGGTGCAGGACCTAACACTTGGTCTTGTTAAAGTGGGATCCCATGGGCCCACTTCTCAAGCTTGCCCAGATCTCTCTGGATGGTATCCTGTCCTTCAGGCACGTCAAACACACCACTCCACTTGGTGTCCTCTGCAAACCTGCTGGGGTGCACTGGATCCCACAGTCCAGGCCTTTGATGAAGATATTAAACAGTACTGGTCCCAGTAGACCCTTGAGGCGTGCCACTCATCACTGATCTGCATCTGGACTTGCCAAAAAAGGTGAAATACTGTATTTCTCAGGTGAACATAGGTCAAATTAACTCATATATATGTTAAACTACATGAAAACAAAGACAAGAAGCAGTTAGCAAAGCTAAATCTAAAGCAAACTTTTGTGATTGACCATCTGTTCAACAAAGAATCATTTTTTATTGTATCAATTCAAAAGCTCAGATGCTGAAAAAGTGGCTCAAAGCATGAGCACATTAATCAGACTGTGGTTTAGGTATGGGAATCATAAAAATTTTTGTGGTTTTAATTTTTCTGCTGGGATTTTTATAATTATTGTTATTTGTAAGATTTAACTGGCAAGACACTCCCATCTACATATTTTGGAAACAAAAAATTATTTTCTTTTTAAAGGAAAAGAGTAGTCAGAAAAGATAACTGTCTTTGGGAGCTGAGAAATTAAGACATTTACTACTAGGCAGTTGGAAATTAAATTCTGAGAGCTTGTCATACTGCTTGTAAAAGAAAAATCAAAATGAGATGTATCCAGAATCATGTCCCTTTTCTTGCATAGGATGTGTTTTATTTATATTTTAATTTGGTTTTGAAAAGAAGCTGAATCAACAGACTGAAAAAAAAAGAAGTCTTGTGTTTGAAGGTGATACAAATTAACATACATCTCAGCAATAAAATCTTTCTCAAATAACAGTTTTCTTCAGCTTTGGGCATAAGAGAAGAACTTGTATCCAATTTTTTTTTTTTTTTTCCCTACTGGGTAAGGATGATAATGTTTCCTCCTTCCTTGCCTTTCTCAGCCCCACACCCCTGCAGCAGTGTTTTGTTGTAATGTGAGCATTTACCAGTTAGGTCCAGGAGTCCTGACATGGGGGACATCAAACATTGATCAGTGGCAATTGCTTTTATAATGATTGCGATTGTTCATCTTCTAATAACCATTCCTTTTCTTTCTCGCCAATCAGTCACCTTTTTTGTATGTATAATAATATGAATTCTTTTATTTACAGGTACTTTTTAACTATAATCCTTACTTTCATAATTGAGCCATCAAATTGGTTTAATGCCTCATGTTATTTGTATTAATGAGTTATTGGTGTTAGCTGCTTATATTATTTGTTACAAATAACTTTTAAATTAATGGAATTAAGCAGGAGATTTGCAGTTATTCTCCTACCTTGTGGATTGTGAGTACCTGCCTTCATGTGGACAATTGATTGACACAGAGAACGCTCTATACTGTATCTGAGCTTACACATGAATATACTTTGGGATGAGAAAGACTTCCAGTGACTTTTGGTCAGACCTGCAGTGTAATCAACATTGAAACTGGCACTGGTAATCACATTCATGGTCATTTGTACAAACTTCATATTCACCCCTTAAAAATAGGAAAATGAGTTTGACTTGCAGGGGTATGACTTGCAGCGACAATTACAGGAAATAGTATACAGAACTGTGGGAGCATTTATATAATGTGGCAAAGCAAACACTGAAGGTCTGCAGGTCTGCATCTGCAGGTTCTAGGCATGCGAATAGATTTGCAGCTTGCAAGAGGGAGAAAAATCCAAATTTCAAACATTGCTGTCATGTTTTAACCCGAGCCAGCAACCACACGGCCACTCACCCAGTCCCTCACCAGTGGGATCATGGAGAGAATGAGAAGGACAAAAGATAGAAAGCTCATGGGTTGAGATAAAGACAGTTTAACAGGTAAAGCAAAAGCCACACATGCAAGCAGAGCAAAGCAAGGAATTCATTCACTCTTTCCCATGGGCAGGAAGGTGTTCAGCCATCCCCAGCAGAGCAGAGCCCAGTCATGTGTAACAGTGATTTGGGAAGACAAATGCCATCACTCCAAATATCCTCCACTTTCTCCTTCTTCCTCCTGCTTTATATCCTGAGCATGATTTCATAGGATATGGAATATCCCTTTGGTCAGTTTGGGTCATCTGTCTTGTATGGGTCTCCTTCCGACTTCCCGTGCACCCCCAAATTCCCTGCCAGCATGGCAGGATGAGAAGCAGAAAAGGCCTTGGCTCTGCGTGAGCCCTGCTCAGCAATAACAAAAACATCTCTATGTTATCAACCCTGTGTTCAGCACAAATCCAACACACAGCCCCATACCCAGCAGCTGGGGAGAAAATTAACTCTACTCCAGCCAAAACCAGCACAGTTTTTACGTTACTGTATATTTCTTCTCAGCATTAACGTTGTTTTTTATGAAACCACAGAGGGATTTTTTTAGAAATAAATGAGCTCTAGTGAAAATATGAGCTGAGCTGAAAAGGTAGCTGTGAATGTGTGCTTCAGCATTACGTTCTGGTTAAATTAAAATTGGAATATGAATCCCTAGGCATTTAGTTAAGCTTTGTACAAACATTTACTGCAGCATTATGTTCTGATGTAGATACAATCATCCAATGGTCTCTGCCCTTAACTCTATTGAATTTTTAATTTAGGGGTGGTTAAGTCAAAATTCATTGTTGACAAGGGGCTTTGAGCAGGAAGACTATGTGAGAAAGGTCTCTTCCAACTAGAATAGTGTGGGTTGTGTAATAATCAATCAGTAGGATGTGCATACATCTATACCATATGTATTTTTGAAGTGGTTCTTGAATGTTCTGTAGGCACTTCTAATGCATATGTATATATCTGAAGATAGTTATATGGCAAAAACAACAATAGCTAAAAATGAGATGTGAAAAGAATTAACTTCACAAACAGAATCCCTTTTCTTTTTGCCTCCCTTTGAATCTCGTGAAGAAAGTTTCCTACGGTTGATGCAGTGAGTAACTTAGTGCTAAATAAGAGCAGTCTTCAAAAAAACCGACCTGGCCCAGTGTAGCCTTGTCTCAGAATCGCTGTGTCTACTCCTGGAGAAAATCAGATTCACCCACAGGCCTTGCTTCCAGGTATGTTGTTCACACGAGGAATGACATCCGCTCCACCTGGAAAGGTAATGTGCACTGAGGGGCACTGAGGTACCCAGGACTCCTTAAGCCATCTAGAGCCCTGTACTAAACACAGATCAGCAAAAAGTATTTTTCTGATATGAAATAAGTTTAAATGTTGGGGAGTTTTATTCTTTTGCGACACACTGTCTAATGTATGTGGCAATTTGTAGCATAGAAGGTCTCTAATTGTCCTTAAAATAAATGCCAAATTGACTTGCTATATAATGCAATGAATTACTTCGTTGTGGTTGTTGTTTTTAAAGACATCCTTTATGTTTTGCCAAACAGTAGCTGAACTTCACTTTGCAGAGCTGGCTATCATAGCTATGAACCAGGTACAAGACAAAAAGTGGCCATTAGTGAAAAACTTAGTTCGGGTAAGAGGACCTAAATACATGGGATCAGCCTGGATTAGATTGTCAGCAGAACAGTGGCTTTTGACAGGAGCAAGGGGCTTAGGAGAATGAGAAAAGGGGTAGAAGGTGACTAAGTACTGAGGCTGCCCAGCAACTTCAGTCTGAATTTCCCATGCACAGCCCTAAAATAGGAACACTTTTACTGAAATGTATGCAGAGAATATGCTTTAAATGAAAGACATCATAGGCAGTAGTGCCTAAGAGACCTGAAGAATCAGGTTCACAAAAAACTTAAATGAGCAAAGCACGGTGGCTTTAAAATTACTTGTATAGAACTGAAGGCAGGGCAGCAAAATTCAAGTTCCCTTAAGTCAAGTCTCCCAAAAGGAGAAAGAATCAGGAGATCAAGTGAGTAAGAAATTAATGTAACATGACATCTATAGTGTGAATGAGATGTCTGCAAATGAGTTACTATTTTCCCATTTACTTCTTTTATTATGTTTACAGAAAGTTTTCTTTAAATGTAAGAACAGTATTTCAGCAGATGTTGGGACATCCAGGGATCCATAATTTATTAGAAATTTCTACCTAAGCAACTTGAGCAGGTTTTTGTTTCTCATGAGGCAGTGCAGGGAAACATTCAGTTCAAAGGGAAGCTGTCTGTACAGAAACATTCCTTGAATTATCCATTTGAAACATGTATCCTATCACTATCACACGAGGGACTGTAAGTACCCAGAAAGACTGTTACTGCCTTGACTGATTGTATCTCGATCTAAGGTAGTATGTGTAGTTTGGCCTTATGAGATGGCAATCCAATCTCTGGTGTGAAAGTGTATTTTAGGATCCTTCACTTAACTGTGGAAGCAGATTGCTGAAAAGTGCGTGTAAATGTTGATTCAGAGTTGAAAATGTGCCAAGAGACTGCTAGTAAAATATTTACTGATAACTTTAAGATGGAAATATGTCTTCCTTATTGAGCTATAAGTTCAGTTTGGATTGTGTTTCAAGGAGGAACATATTTGTATTAATATATCTATAGTCTGTGGTGCAGCATTTGCTCTTGGGGATATTTTCTTTTAGTAATTTTGTTCATGCCTGGCATAGCTTTCAAAAAAATGAAAATAAATGTGTGTGATTATGTGTGATCATCTTCAATTGCATATACATTTAAATATTTTGGTATTGTAGGAAGGCCTTTTGTTATTTTAGGCCACCACAGAAACAAAACATTTTTGTTGTTGTTTCTTTGTTAAAGGTAAAGCACATTGCGATCTGAAATCTAATAAAGGAAGAAGACACAAATGATAAGCAGTTTTTCATCAGAGGGAATGTAAAGACTGAATGTTGGCCATTATTAAAGTTGGGTAATGCTGTAGAAGAGATTAAGTTGTAAACAATTGCTTCTGAAAAATAATGGGAGAGGGTGTGCTTGCCTGAGGTTTTTTTAGCGTTTTCTAATCCTATCTTTCTAAAAGGAAAAAGAGTTCCTGTTCTGTTTGAGTTTGGCTGTAAAGTGTTGGTGTTCCTCTTTAATATTACTGCTTTGACTCTGATTTTTCATTTATTTTTATGCAGATGGTTTACCTTCCAGAGTCTCAAGGTCTTCCCCTCTCTGTATTCAACTTGTCAAAATGAGCCTGAAGGATGGATGGTTTCTACATAAGTAGAAGTGGTCTCAGCACTTAAAATTTTAAATGGGAATTTTTAAAAATAAAATTCTAAATGGGATTTTTTTAAAAATAAAATATAAATGGGATTGTTTTTTTAAATTACTAAAAGGTAGTGTATAAATTTCAGGTAGAAAACAGGGCAAAGCTAAGCTAGCTGACATAGTCCCATTGAATCAGCTCACACAAAAAATAGGTCATGACAAAAAGCAAATTTTTCTATCAAGACGGTAAACATCTTGAAATGAAATTGAGTGCAGATTGAGTGTTGAACAGTAAAATCCAGTGATCAAGAAGGTGTTCATGAGTAAGTTTGTTGCACCAAAACTGAAACTTTGAAGAAAGAACCTGAGGTTTGGTAGAAGTCTGCATCTTTTAGAATCTGGTGGCACCATATCTGAAGACATGCTAATGTCATTACATTGAATTAACTGACATATAGAAAACCTTTTAAGAGTGGTATTGCATTGGAAAAGTAGTAGATCCAAGGCAGCCTTTCCTGAGCTCAGTCCTGAGCTCAGAGTAGCAGCACACTACTTTGTGTATCACTTCATTGATAGACTCATCTGGTGAAGTGCTGTGTATACAAGTGAAAGCCATCACACCAAAGCACATCGAACCATTTTAATATTTACTCTCTTTATGAAAGAAACATACAGGAGAATGTGGGCGTGATATAGCAAGTCTTTCTGTCTCTAGGAAATCTTACAGTGGTATTTTGCCATCATGCACTGATGTGGAATTACCTTCCCGAACACTTGTGAGATCAGTTGAACTTTTTTTTTATGTGGTAATAACTAAGACTTCACTACGACCTGTCTGCTAAGACTGTGGGGTTTTTTCCTTAGTAGTGTTCTGAAACATTCTGTGGTACTGCCGTAATTTCTGTGATGAGAAAAAAGGGATAAGTTCATGTAAAAGTACTGTGTGCTAGGGAAACTTCTAGGGAAAATGTTGTGTATCATGAGTATCTTTTAAAATCATAACATGAGGCTGGGATGGTTTAGATGTTTTGGGTTGCTTGGGAAAGATGTCTCTTTTTTTTTTTTTTAATCTGCCTTTTAAGCATGTAGCAGGTGGGTTTGTGCTCTAAGGGAATAGAGGGCATTTATTGGAAAAACATTCATTTAATGGGTAGCGAGCTCTTCTCTTTATTTCTGACATGGATTGGTCTGTTGTCAATACACATCTTCATGGAGATTTCTCGTAGCAAGTGACAAAAAGAGAACAGCAATATTTGTGTAGTTATGCTGCAGAGGGGATATTTAGCTGTATTGATTTGATTGTTTCATATATTTCAATACTCAGATTTTCAAGTTGCTCAAGGTGAACCCAGAGGACTTCAGTCACTATATGCAGTTAATAACAGGTGAAATCCTAACTTTAGGGTTCATAGAGATGTAGGAAACATATGCAATTGGTTAAGTATTTTTAGTGAAAAGCTTCCTTTGAACAGCAAACTAATACATACTTGGATGTTTTGCTTTGTTGAACAGGTGGAATGATGAACCCTTTTCATTTGGATTTCCTTGCTGCTGTTGTCCCAGAATAGCTACAGTCATAAATATTTAGACTGGTTGGTGGTTTTAGTCATTACTTTGAGAAGCTGACAGTAACTGGTTTTGTTCAACGTGAGGATGTGAGGAACAAAACAGCAGTGGGAACTAAATGCCATATTCCCTTGCAGAGTTCAGTGGAGTTTTCAGTGAATACTTAACTGTGACTTCTGACAGAAACTGTGTCATACTCTCACCTTGACAAGTTTAAAAATTGATAGTGTTTTCAAAAAGAACTGAGTTTTGTAATGTTCTGATTGCATTTCTGAAAGCTAAGTGAAAAGAAATTAGAAATGACTGATTGAAGGAATGTAAATGGAACAACTGTGTATCTGCTTGTCTGGTGCATAAAATCCACATTCATTTTAGGGCTGTCTTGGGTAATCAAACATTCCTGCATTAACAATGAGGGGATGCTGCAGATATGTTATATGAAGGCAGAAAAGATAAAATAAAAGCCTCCCTTACTTTTCCCTTGTGAGGAACAGAGACTGTAGCACTGAATTACATGGCACAGGAATATATAGAAAAATTAGTCTGTGCCCTTTTTTCACTGGGAACGTGGAAATCTATCCTAAGCATGAGTTAATTAGCTGGTTCGTGCTTAGTTCAGCATGTGATGCTATGGAAAATATGAAATAAATTAATCTGATTGCATATAGTACTTAAGCCTTAAGCCACCCTGGCCCTCCCAGGCCAGCAAGCACTTCAGATTGAAATCTCAATATATTTGTGACAAAGGCTATAGAATGTAGGCCAGAATCAAGAGCTGAGCTGGTGCATTTTCTTGTCATACTGAGTTCATGTGCAAAGCAGTCCTAAAAACAGCCCTCATTGGCCTTTGGCATAGGCCAGGTGTTATAAATGAGGCATCCAGACACTTTTAGAAGCTTCCAGATCTTGATGGATTCCTGAGCTCCAGATTGTCAGGTACTAATACCTGTTCTCTCCTCACATGTATATTCAAAAATGCCTTTAAAGTGTTTGAAAATCAGTGTCATTTGAGAGATGCTGTTGTGTATTTGATCTCTTAGTTAAAATTGCAGAGCAAAAAGGTGGGGAAGGGTTCACCAGTTAGAACTTCAGATGAGTGTGCTAACTTTTGTAAGCCATTAACTACAAGGTAACTAGTCATCTACAATGCCTCTACATTATTGATAATGTTATCTTTGTTTAAGGCTCTACATTTCTATGAATCACAGGACTCAGAAAACTTAGTGTAGTATTTACCCCTGAAACTGTCATGGAAGCCTAGACACTTTTAGGATTAAGTGTTACACCACTCAGAGAGGACAGAAAAAGAGTTATATGTGATTGAAACTGTTGAACTGACATGAGTTCTAGCAGGGCCTGAATTTTCTATGGAGAATGTCTGAAACCTAAATTAGTTTTTAAAAAACACTCTTTATTATTGGGCCAGATGATACTGAAGGAAAACATTTATTTCTGGAGTATGCTCAGAAAAAAATAAAGGTGTATATCCTTTCCCCTGAGAAGGCCAATTACTCTGGAAATCAGAAATGTGAAAAAAGTAATGCAGTGAAATTCATTGACTTCTTGCTTTTCAAAGGAACATTATGTAATTAGTATATACATAATTTGTGTCAGGAGTGATGATAGTAACCAGCAATGAATAATTAAGTTCCCAATTCTTTGGTTGATGGATTCATGTAAGTTGAGGCTGTGTAAAGGTTTTCGTTTTGATTCGTGGAGGGTACCATGTAGATGCTACACATTCAAATTACAGAAAAAAAAAACCCTTTTGGCTAAATAAGCAAGCAGTCTTTTAACCATTGTCAGACCAATTTACTTTGTGCTTTTTGTTTTGTGTATATGATTTCACAAATCATTTCAATGTCCTTAAATGATGTTCTGAAAACTTACTTTTAGGAAATACCTTAGTATGAGGTACCACTGTGTACCTCAGCTTTTCTAGCCAGCTGCCTTTAAGCATCCCCAATAACTTAGAATTGGGAGAATGGGGAGACCGTGGTACTGCCCTTATACAATGTGTTTTCTTCAGTATTTCTAGCTTTGGTTTAGATAAACATTCTTACCATCTCAAATAACTGTATTTTATTTTCAAAAGATTTAAGAAAGTACTGGAAATAATAGGTAAAGCCCTAGCAGCCACTGAAGAACTCGTCTTAAGTGCTAAGTGTACTACTGGATTTGGTACCAAACAATTTGTCCTTTGGCTACTCTGAGAAATTAGCTGTAAATAAAGATGGGCTTTGACAATGCTGAAATAACTCCATAAAAAACTGTGGGGCTGGAGGATAGTGCACTTTCAGGGCACTGCCTGCCGTGAAGGAAAGAGCTTTGAGCACACTGCCTGCTTGCATGTTTTCCTGATAAATAGGAGAGCTTACTGCCTTTTCCTAGCAGCCTGAAAACCAGAGAGAAAGCAGCCAAGAAAACAAGAAATGCAGCTACTTTTGCTGGCCCAGCACAAGTTAACCGCAGCTTGCTCCCTTGGCTCCTTGTTGCCATGACTGTGACCTCTTACTGCAGTTTCAGGAAGGAATCTCGGCGTGACAAGCTTGGGGTGCGGTGAGACAAAGGGTTTCTGCAGAGCTACCCTGCACTGCATGTGGCCACAGAGTAGCAAGCCATGGTCTCAGTGGCACAGCCATGATATCTAAGTGAAGAATAATCCTAATTATTCTGATTTTCCTTAAAAATGTGGTATGGGAATCAGTGATGTAAAGGTGGCTCTTCTACAGGGCTTTCTAGATATGCATATATATGCTTCATTCATCTTAGACAAAGGAAAATGGAATTTCACAAGACTGAAAGAGAAAACTATTTCTAATTTTGTAATTCTTTACAATGAATTGTAAAGAATTCATTTCTTTACAATGAATGCCTAGCCCTTTCTAAATGACTGGTAAATCAGTTCCCAGCCTTGACTTCAAAAAGATGATGAAAGTCAAAATGGAAGCCAGCATCCACTGAAGTCTCATAAGTTTCGGGTGTTTGATCTTTTTTTTTTTTTAAGATAATACTTCCAATCTAAATATTACTGTAATTAGTCATCCTTGACTACCCAGTCCAAATGATCTGTATGCCCTTTTACATTGGGAATGAGGATGCAGTCTTGGACACAAACTCAAAGTGAAGCTCTGATTCATGATCTGGATTCAGAATGAGACAATATAGTTTGTTTTAACAGTGCTTTTCAAATTTTATAGAGAGTTTACCTAGTCATCTTCTTTCTTGATGTTATTAGTTTGTTTCTCTGGGATTGGTTTGTTGGTTTGGCGGGGAGTGGGCAGGTATGCTGAGGAAGATTGTGGGAATAGGGGAATCACACTGGGAAGAGATTTGTCTACAGTTCCTCACTGTTATCACTTGCTTGGTATTTGATTCATGTTTTGTTTACATGCACAGTTAGTATTTCAGAGATGTGTGGTAATTGCTGGCATAATGCACAAAAGATGAAGCACTTTCTCTATTGGAAGAGCGTACTGTGTGTATGGATCAGGGATTTAATAGAGCTGCTTCCTGTCAGCTGGCATAAAACTGACCCAGTGAGGACATGTTAAAAATTATGGAGAGAAGATGAGGAGGAAGTGGCAGGAACCAAACAGTACTGCTCCTGCTCTCCTTCCTACCTGTTTGAAATGTACCTTCAAACAGTGACAGTATCAGCTAAGACATTGGTGTCATTGAGCCTTCTTATTATTGTGAAGGAATTCATATTAATATATATACTCCATACATTGTCCTTTCCATCAAATTTAATTTTTGACAAGTGTGAGCATGCCTGTCTTATGCTGATACTTTTTTCCTATCTTCTTTCTTTCTCTCTCTTTTCTCTCCTTTTGGTTCACTGTGTTCACTGACGGGTGGATTACTCATAGAACCTTCTCCACTATAATTTATGTTTATCTGAAAATAGGAACTGCAGTTCTTCAGTAATAATAAACTCCTCTATCTAAACAGTCTCTATTTCAATTCACTGCCTTCGTTTTCTTCATGTCCTGTCATTTTTTTCATTTGCTGCTGCTGTTAATCTGACATCCTTTGCTCCAAAAAAAAATGTGTTTTATTTACAGGGCACAGCATTTGGAAGTGCTCCTGTACCTTCTCGCAGGCAATTATGTGAGTCTCTTAAATTCCGCTCTGTGTTGTAAAGATGACTATGTGTTCATGTGCTGTAGCATGGCATGCCAAACTAGAGTTAATGCCCTGAGGTCAATATTCAACCGCTGGTGTTGTATATTGCCTGTAATGTGTGTGTAGCTAACAGCTTCTATTGACCCCTTCTTTATTTCTTTGTTGGGTTTTGTTTAACACATCATGAAATGGGGCTGTGCTGTGCACTATAGACTTGCAAGAAGGGAAGAAAATACCATAATGACTCAAAGTCTGGAGGGGAATAAGAATGATGTTATCCGTTCATGTGTGCAACATAGTAGAGAGTAGCATTGTTAAAACTAAAGAATCTCTTTTTCCTATTCTTCAAATTAATGTCTCCATTGCACAGACCAAAAAAAAAAAAAATCTGGACCTCAAGAAACAAAGAAATGGAAAATCAAACAATGTGGTGTAAGACAAACATTACAGTTGTATTTCTTACAGGACTTTCCTTCTAATTAATTTGAAGAACAAGTCCATCCGCTGAGTTGGGGAGAAAAGGGAACTTCTAGAAAGGGATCTCATTCTTTTTTTTTTCTTAAATTCATTGGAATTATTGACAATGAATAATTTTTCTTTTAAATTAAAATAAATTCCCCTTGTCATCCACCAAAACCCCAAGAAATCACAAACAAAATGTGCTATATATTTTTAAAAAGAAAAAAAAAAGAGAAAGGCTTGCATTCTAATTCCAGATGTTCTCTCTGCTGCATTAACAGTGTTTGTGTGTGTGTGTATACTGAATATATAGATCCTCAGAATACCATCAGACTTTGAGATGAGGACTTTCTCACATTCCTTGAGTTATTTGTCTTTCTCCTCCTACCTTGAGTTAATGTCCATCCTAAAGACATTGGTGTCTTCCATATGCATATAATGAGCTACAGCCATGCACTGCATTATTATGATTGCTGTGCACTGCATCACGCCGCTGAATGTCAAACAGATTCATTATAATATAACATTACAGGCTTATTCATAAATACAGTGCAGTTTGACTGATGCTTCATTGTTGGCAGTCTTGAAACATGTTGCTTGCGTAAATTCACTGGTGCTGCTCTTGTGTATTCCTAGGAAAACATATGGCGTTTGTCTATGAGTGTGGGTCTTGCAAAAGTAACAAAAAATATGGTCTGTATATGACTGTCCTTTCTTTTGTGCAATTAACTAAGACGTTCCTATCTGGGTATTCCTGGGTATATCTAAGGGAGGAAAAAAGTGCCAAGATGTAACAACCTTCATGAAATATAATTGTGCTTCTATTACAGTTATTTAAGGTATGGTGGAAAGAATTAATATTCTCATTGTGTCCTTCAGAAAAACAATGCTGAAGTTATTTTTCATCCATTATGTATGTCACTTAGCAGTCTGCTGAAATGAAAATTTAAATTTCTGGCTGGCTTACTCGCATTTAAATTAGTCCTGCTACTGATTTATATGATTAACAATCTCAGTGAAGACTTTGGAAACACACTGAAACAGTAACATGCTTTAACATGCTTAGTTATAAATAACCAGCATGTTCACTGTTGACAACTTCCTTCCTTGTATGGAGCTCCTGTTTGAGGTGAATGATGAAGTGTCACTGAATGAAGTGTCTGGGATTTGAACATAAGGGAAGGTGTGGGAAGCGCAGAAAATGTTTTATCTGGCAAAGATGGGTTAAAATTTGTGGAACAAAATGAAGATGCAGAGCTCTGAAATACACAGAGTAGTGGATAAATGGTTGGGTTAAATATGTGGATGTGTAGGCTGGAAGAAGTGGTCAGAATTTCCACTCTCTCTTGATGAAATAAGCGTAAACATTGCTGAAAGGGTGAGTTGTGAGAAGTAAGTTTAAAGCAGCATATATAGAATGTGTCAATGTGTCAATGGCTTAACTGTGAAGCAAAAGGAAACAAAGAACCCCACGTAAATAAGGGAACTCATAATATCCAGGTGAATTATTTCAGCCAGCTCTTTCCTTTGGTTATGTGTTCTGGTAGGCAAAGATTATGTGGAGCTATGAATGCATTGGGGTAAAGTTCTAACAGGAAGCTAACATTAGAGCTTGAACATCCTGAGCTTGTCTTCTATTTGTTGGGGATAACTGCTCTGGTCCTTGCAAAGCATTGGATGTTATTGTTCATGCACCAAAATGGGAAACAAGGATGTGTGGTAATCCAGAGCAGCAGTGCCACTGAATGAGTGTCATGTCCTATTACAGAGAAACTGAAAGGTAGCAGGAATCTTTTCTTCCAGGTGGTGTGACCAGTGATCCTACAGTAACTCTACTGCAATGGAAGAGGCAAGAATAATCTGATCTCAGTTCACGCAAGATGTTTTAGACTACAGGGCACTTATGGCTGCTTCACCTCCAGAGTGAGCAGGGGGAGCTCAGTGGTGGTGTTGGAAGTCACTGGGAAGTCACCTCTGGGCATCCAAAGCTGTCAAAGGCATTGAGTGGTGTCTGTGCCAGTGCTGTGTTATGACATTTCCTCTAGGGGCTCAAGGTCCAGAGGAGCTGCTGGTGAAATGTGGCAAAGCAGTGAGTGGTTGAGACTAAGATGCTGTTTATAAACCATTTTAAAATAAATATCTTCTATTCATGGGACATTTTAACACTCTGGCTATAAACTCTGAGACACTGGGTGTAATGATAGCTAATATATTATGATATGGGAGTTAAGAGTCCTTTCCACAAGATAAAAATGTGCCTTGTGAATTTGAATAAATTGCAACTTTGTTTCTGTTTTACAATAAAGGCACCACCAGGAGTGGGAAAAAAAGGAATGGACAATTCAAACTGACAAAAAATATGAGAGCATCTGTAATTAGCGACAAAATAAGATCCAAGGACAGAGGATAAACTGAATGGGGAGTCCAAGGTCAATATAGATGTCATTAGAAGTCTAATGATAGCTGTATGACAGAGCTTTGGTCATTGGAGTACTGCTGACCTAAAGGCAAAACACAGATTTACAAAATACAGTTATGACTAAATAAAATGTTGTATCAAAACAAAATGCAGCTGCAGATTTTTTGGCAGAATTGCACTATAATTGCCTTAGGGAGAAGAGAGCCCTCATGTTTTCTCCTGTCGCTTCTTCATCACATGGAGTGGAAGCACAAAGTGAAATACATGAAGTAGGGTAAACCCCACAGTTCTCAAAACACACATGTTCGTTGCAAGATTTCCTTCCATCTGCACCCTTGTTCTGCAAAGGTACATGTTAGAGTCAGGGTTGTAGGTTTATATCCTGTGTTAAAGCATAGTGGATCTTGCACCGGATGACGAAGCTTTAACATTTTCCTATCTGTGGTCCTTTTTGTAAGGACTTTATTCCAAATATTTTTCCTTATTTGACCTGAAATGTCCTCAAACTGAAAGTAATTACTAATTGAATGTGATAGTGGTAGTAGGTTTTTAAAGAATATATTATAATTTACATGTAATTTGGGAAATGAAAAATGCTTACCGGTTTTGATTAGCACTCTTTAGAAGAAGAAATCAATGGGAAAAAATATCACAGAAAGAGCCTTGCTATAATAGATGTTCCTGAAACAGAGTGGGAAGGCAACAAAAATCAATACATTTATGTGGTACCTGACAATCAACTGTACAGACAGAAAAAAAAAAATGGATCAGATGCTTGAAATAGGTGTATAATATCCAAAGAATTTCGTACCATCTAGTGATAAGGAAAGCGCCAGAATAGAATGCAGCTAAACTAACCTTCTAGGCTTGGAATTTCATACAATGAAAAATTAAAAATAAACCAACCTAATATCAAAATTAAGGGATTCTTAGTTGGTTCATAAATGGTACTTTAATGTTGCAATCTCACAAAGTTTAATTACTTGGGACAAATATAAACATGTCAGATTTTTAAATTGTGGTGATTTTAATTACAGCAGAAAATACGTAGAACTGAAATTATGAGAGTTAAGTTCCTAGTGTAGACAATTGTATGTGTTGACTGTAAGTTTTTGCAAAGCGCTTGAAAGCTTCCTTGGTCAAACAAAAAGACAAAACAAAAGACAAGACAAAATAAGATAAAATGCTGAGAAGTTAACTATTTTTTTGATTCATGGTGCATTGCAGAGGAAGAAGGATTTTTCAATGGAGTGGTTTTCTGATAAAGAGTAAAACCCAAGGTGGTTGTGGTAAATGTATAAGTTGTGAATGAAAAGAACTAAGATGATTTATTTCAGAATTTTAGCAAAATTCGTAGTGAATAGGCTAGCATACTAGTGAAAATAGAGTCTCTTAGGAAAAACTACTGGCAGTCATTTTCTTGTAGACTTGATCAAAATACATGGAGCTGTGATGTAAGTAGTAGTTTGGATAAAACGATGCTTTATAAAAGCGTATTAAAAATACCTGCATGTTTGTAAAGTCAGCATGGTAATAAAGGTTTATCTATCAGAATTCTCTTCTATGTAGGATAAAAATTGTAAGCATAGGAAAATAGGTCAGTGTATTTTGAGATTTATGAGGAGGTTTTACCCTCACAGAAGGGTGCAAAACTCTCCTTCCAACCATAGGCCAGATGTGAGTTCTCCAGACTGAACCTCTGACTAAGAAAATGCTGTAGAACATTAAGTTCAGATATATGCAGCTGGGATGTCCACAGATTCCATTGCTATTTGGCTAGAGCATAGAACTGTATCTGAGTAATTGTAAAAAAACTTCCATTACTTTTAATGGAAGTAATTCATTTTCAAGAAAATTAAACAACAGTATTAGAAATAAATTATGTAAATAGTAATAATCCTTAGTATCTATTGGTTTGGTTTTGGCTCGTAATTCTTTATTGTACTGTTTGAAAAAAAGGCCTGATCTGATAGTCAACTGCTAAATTCGATTAAAAATTCATCAGAAAATTATCTATTTAACTGAATAATCTTTTCATCAGGTTTTTTAACTCAGTAATATGTTCTTGGTGATTTAGGCTTACTGTAATGTAATCAAAAGTTATAGCCCTATTAACTCCACTGAATGTAAGATCATGCTCTGCTTTGGCAAAATGAGAAAATATATATTCTGAGAATTGTTTTATTAATATATTATTATTTTTAAGTCTTTCATTTGTGGGAGAGAATTCTAATTCTTTTAACAGCAGCTTCTGCTTTCATTCCTGTTTCCATGGAAACAAACATTAGCACAATGAAAATTTTTAAAAAGTGATTATTTTAAAACATTGACGACTGGAGATTTCATTTAGCAAATTTGGAACCCACTCATAAAAATCATAGAACTTACATAGAAGATGTAAAATAGAAATAGGAAGTTTTTATGTGATAGCTTAACATGTGGTTTTTATTTGCCTTTGTTTCTTCATTCCATGATTGAAAAGAAGGATAATTTTGTTATTCATTGGTTCATGCTTGATGAGGGAGAGTAGAATTTATTGGACTGCAATGTACAGTGGTGCATTGAAAGCCAGTTTGGTTTGCATACTTCATCTGACTATGGAAAAAGAAAACAAATACGTTGTTGTTGTCTTTCTGTGGCATTCTTGGCTGTCTTATCACTGAACATGCAAAAAATACCATAGTCATAATTTGATTAAAAATCAGATACTGTGTCCTCTTTAAATAGACTAGCCCTTCAAAAAATTAGTTTTTCATCTTCCAAATAAATAGTCTATCAGGGCGAGATCCACTAAATTCAGGCATGATCACTTCTTCTTGTCATGCTTTGAATTCATGGACTTGATTACACCTCAATCAAGGAAAAGCGGAGTATGGAAGCCGTGAGCTTGAAGAATTGTTTTCTGGTTTTTGTCTTTGCTTTTGCTGCCATTTATAGTGTGTAAAAATGAGATGCATTGTTTTGCACTTATTTTGAAAGTTAAAAGATGAAAACTGAGGTAATCTATTGAAATTAGGTAGGCTCTTGCTGAATAAATTTTAAACCACTAGGAGATTTTAAAAAGAAAGCATTCTCTGGGCTTCTTGAGCTGCCTCAAATTCCTGTAATTGAATGTTTCTGAAAATTTTCCCTTCAAAACCTCCATAAAATATCGTTCATTAGTAAAAATTTATTTTGAAGTAATTTCTGTATAAAACCCTTGAATATTTTGGGGGTTTGTAAACTGTCTCTTCCCATGAAAATTAGCAGAAATGGCAGTTTCTAACAGATGAAGTTTACATGCTAAGGGTTTTTTTTTTTCATTTTTCTTAGTAATTTCTGTGGTGGCTCTGTTTGTGGTCAATACAAAATGGAAGAAAGTCTGTAGGATCTCTTCCCCTCTAGGATCTCAGAAAAAAATATGTAATTAAAATTACTAGTAACTCCTTTCCTGAAGACTGAGCTTTATATTTTCTACAGAAATTCATTAAACTTGTCCATGAACAGGGAATTGACAGTTCCTTATCTCTAGTGCTGTAATTTGTGTCTGTCACAAACAGAAGGCAGTGAAGGATAATGTCCAGAAACCCCTTCCAGCCAAGGCTTCTCTGACTCTCTAATTTGGGAAGCACTTCTGTGGATGGAAAGAAGGGAAAAAATGCGCAGTCTCTGAAGCTGCATCTTTCTTTCAAGTTTATATTCTGTTTTCCAATTCATGTGCAGTTAATCTAAGAAACTTTAGCTACTAAACCTGGTAATTTATCTTTTTAAGTGGCTAATGATTGCTTTCAAGTTTTCCAAATGAGATTGACTTTTCCAAGTGGTGGTGCATTTTTTAATTCTAAAAATAAGGTTAACACAGTAAATAATTCTTCAATTAAAGTAATATTTAATTTTAGACCTAACAAAATATTTCTGATTGATCTGATCACTTTAAGTCAGGCATCAAACTGAAGAGTCCCTTATTCGCTTAACTGAATTTTGAGTAATGAAATTGAATCTCCGATAGATCTCCTTCAGGAGTAAACTCAGAGTTTCATTTATTCTGAATAAATTACATCTCAAAGTAATCCTATTTCTGATTAGTCAATTATCTAAAATCTGACAGTGATTCTTTTTCTTTTTTTTTTTTAGATCTATATTTGAATTGTAATGACTTATCAGTGTAGCCATATGATAACTTATGCTTTGTCGGTGGAGTAATTTCCATCATTCAGTGCTTCCCCTTTGCCCACTGTAATAGCACTGCTGTTCCTGGACTTTTCCACACACACAGAAAAATCCTTCCCTTTCTCCAGTGACCATCTACTGTGCTACAATAATAGTGATATGTACTTTCAGATTGCCTAATGATAAATTTTGTTGTGAAAAATTTTTCCTACTACCTGCTTAGTTGTTCATTTTTTTGTAAATATTCTGTTGATCACATAGTTATCAGATGTTTATATAAGAAAAGAGTCAGGAAAATGAAGAAAAATTACTTGCTTTATGTCATTAATGAGAGTAATAGGGTAGAAGAGTACATACCAATTCAAAATAAGGCTTCCAGTGAAAGAAACTGATAAAGATGTGATGGAGTGAATGTGAGCAGTGAACATTCATCTCAGAAAATGTGAAACCTGCAGCTAAAAGACTTTCTCAGGACTGTCGGAGACTTCATGGCTTTAGATACCAGTCTTCTCATTGATGCTGGAGCAGACTTGAGCAAAGCAGTCTCAGGCAGAATTAAAACTAAGGAACATATTTGCCCATGTTTTTCTGATTTAGAGTATGTGCAGTCATGAAAAAAAGTTATTCCAAGATGTGAGGAAATACAAAATCATTTTGTGATGACTTACAGCCTAGACACTTGTATTTTAGTCACCTTGGGTGACATTCAGCATTTACAATTATAGAGACTGCATTTGCTTTTTTGATTAATCATTGTGATGGATAGTGCTTTTCTTTCATATGTAGTCAAATGAAAAACTGTTGTATTCTTTGTTTCAGTCAGTAGTTCTGTCTTCAGAGTATTAATGAAATTTGGGACTGCTGAAGATGGTTATTTAAATTACTGAAAGGCTTAACAGGCAAGTCAGTATTAAAAAGTTCCCAAGCCATTGCCATTAGCTTGCATTAAATGCAGTGGGGAAATTCTGTGGAACTACACTTCCTGCCACACTGCTGTTTGTTGTATATGTGACCAGAGATATCATGAATGTGTTTTGCTTGGCATTGCTACAGATGTGTATAGGCTGAATAATAAACAATGGCATTTGTTATTCTTCTGATACAGCTATTGAACCATTTAACAGTTTTCTGTATTGTATTTAAATCCATTAAATAGATTAAAAAAGCACTACCTTTAATCAACATAGCATGACTTTTTGTCCCAGATTTTCCATCTGAGATTTTGCAAGCGTTATTATTGCAATCTCTTTTGCATTTTATTAGTAGTGGAAAAAGCAAACCGACAGACATTTTGCTTCAGATGGTTAAAGAGAGTTAAATGTTGGAGTAAAAATATTCACCATTTCTCTGTGTCATACAGGCATGTATGTGAATGCACCCTTTTGCTGTTCTCTTCCTCACAGACAAGAGACAGTCTGTACCTTTCTATAGAGCAGCTACACAAACAATCCACTCTGTTGTTTTCCCATAAACACCATGGATTTTATATGCTTCATAGACCACTAATTAGAATTACTTTTTTTTAATGTGATGGAGCAAGACATTGCTAATGCTAGAATTATCTATGGGTATTTATCAAGTTCATCCATACGAACTGTAAATACAATTAATGTGGTATGGTTTACTAAAAATAAACATTTGGCATCATACAGTTTTAAGCAGCATTATATATAATACTTTTAATATCACCTCAATTTATTCCTTGTCCAGTTATTTTTCTAAGAAGATTTGCCTCCTTTTCATCCATTCATTTCTAACATCTGCAAAGTATCTGCTGCTTTGCTTTTATAGAAAATTCAATTCATTATTGTCATTTGGTCATGCTGCTGAAGTTCAAACACACAGGAAAAGAATGAGAGGCTTTTATATGCCTTGTTAGAGTCATCTATTGTTGGGAAATAAATATCTGCTGAATGTTTTCTGGAAATTATTTCAAGCATTTGTTATAAGAAAATACAATAAAAGCAGTATAGAAAACCTCGTTAAGCTTTTCTATAAAGCAACAATAATTTTTACATTCCTTCTCTTCAACATGAATAATTGCCTCAGTTTGGTTGTTAGAATAGCATATTATATGAACTTTGCTTCTTCCAGAATTTTATTTAAAAAATAAGTAATATTGTTGACATTTCCCTGTGTATCAGATCTTCGGGGTTTTAAAAGACCAAAGAAAAGAGATGTAAAAATGAACATAGTAAAAGTGAACTCTACCATAGATAATAAAGATATATGGAGGTTTTATTACTTACTTTAAAATTACATGTTTTGGCAGTGAAAAATCTTATCCTCTGTACTAACAGTATAGCTGAAGAAACCCACTGGTAATTCCCAAGTGGAAAGAATTGTTCCGTTTCCCTTGTGGGGTCTGTCATACCTCTACCACAGTCTCCTGCCAGCTCTCTGGGGATGACTCTGGACCTAGACTAGCAAACCAGAAAGTAGAAATGCTCCATGACTTGTATTGTGTAAGTCATAAAGGTCCCCTCTCCTTCTCTAGCAAAAGGATGCAGTATGTCATGGTTTTACAGGTAAGAACTGTAAGGAGAGTTAACAGAGGCCATTATTGGTTAGGATAGTGAGTACATGCATGAAGTTGGCCTCATGCTAGCATTGACTATTTTACTCATCAGATTATCATCATTACCCCTGGGCTGCTTATATTTGGTTTTATGTGTAGGATCAGACATTGAAATTTTGGGATCAGGCACTTAAGCTAACTGAAGCATGACTCCAAACAAGCAAAATGCCGTCATGCATGCAAACAGAGGTGTTTGGGAGGCAAGCACAGGCAGTGGTACAAAGGTGTGATTCACTAGCTAGACACAGAAACAGTCCAGAAGCACGAGTTCATGTCCTTGTGTATTTCTCCCAGGAAGACCAAGGCTGGATCAGCTCGCACTTGTCATGGGTTTATGTACAGAACAATCCCTACTGTTCCAGCGTCATCATGTGTCCCTGCCTGCTTCTGGGCTGTCCTTTGAACACAACCAGTTCTTGCTGGCTGTATTGTATCTCCTATAACATCAAAAATAGTTCCTGGTGTGAAAAGCCTTATTATTCTATTCATTCATAGTGGTTTTTTTCAAAAAGAAATAAAAATCTGTGGAGGTTGAGAAAAGAGACAATACTACTGTGGGATCAACTTGCTCTGTACTTGTCAGTACGCATGGTTTTGTAATCCTCACATGCTTACAGTTTGTGTCTGAATTTCCACTCCGAGCTAATGCTTTTGTAGATAAAACTTTGACAGAGATGTTCAGTGTGTTGTGATTTTTTTTTCACTGCGGCTTGGAGAGATTTTGAAGTTCAAATTTATTTGGGTTTTGGCTAATTTGGCCATGTGCAGCTACTTGCTCCTACCTGAATGAATTATAATCAGTATAATATAAGCTATTTCTAATATTCATTAGAAAGGGTTAAGGAGTCTTCCCATGAAAAAACCACAAGTTGAGGCCAAACAGTTTTGGTTTTTTTCTTTCATTTTTTGCTGGTGTCCAGGGCTGGTCTTGAGAAGGCAGAGTTCCCAGGTGATAAGCTCTGAGCTTGGAGATCTCTGTCACTTCGCCTTGTTTGGTTGCCCTCAACTGTGGCATGTATGGTGGTGTCTGCACATGGATGATGGTCTTGCCTACTGGTTTGTGATTGTATTAGTTTTACTTGCAGTCTAGCTGTTAGTTTAGCTTCACTGACTATGTGAACCCTTTCTTGGGCAATGAGCAGTGAGCATATACTGACTGGATTCACCAAAAGATTTCTGTTGGTCTGTTCACGTTCCCTGGCTGGAAAATTTCAAAGGATGACAATTATTTGGACTATATAAAGGATTATAAAGCTGGGCTGCTTTCACCTAACTGTAAACCCCTTTAGTTTTGTCTTTCAGCTGCAGTGATTGTTTGTAAGTTGAAAATTTTATCTAACCCTATGAAACAAGAGCCACTTACATATGCTGTTGTAATTAAAACAAAGCAAGTGTTCGTCTAGGTATGGCTGTCCTTTAACATAACATGAAAGATAGCTCATAATCCCCCTATTCTTCTTTTGGTCTTCTTTTGTCTCACATGGCAGGAGTTAATGATTCAGGTGTGTGAATAGGAGAAAGTGAGACTTTTCCTGTGTAGGACTAAATGGTTCTGTGTTCTTGGAGCAAGGGTGGAGGTGTTGCTACCCCGTGGGCGTTCTCTTGCCTCAGCACTAACCACACAGCAAGAGGATCAGGGCATTTAGGCATTTTGTGTTACAGTGAAGGAGTTTTATTAATTTATAAAACACTTAAAAAACCGTGGAAGATCTCACATCCAGCTGTGAAACTTGCCAGCAAGTTGCAGAGCCAAATGTTCTGTTAGGAGTAACAGAGCTGTTGCTTTCCTGAAAGCTTTGAGGATGCAATAATTTCATTTAGCTGACCAGGTCAAGTATGAGCATGGGTCTCACAATTTGAAAAATTATTTCTCTACTCATCTTTGTGAAGTAGAATCTGTCTTTGGATACAAAGACAATATCTTTTATTATTTATCGAGTATGATATTAAATATTATGTTTATGGTACTATAAATACTTCAGATATTTTTAAATGAATTGTCAAACACAGACTAAAGCAGGAATCACATCTGGACATTTTACAGTTCACTTTTACTTCAGTGCTAAAATTTAAATGCAATTTGTGCAATAAGTCATATGGAATGAAACAATAATGTGGAAAATACCCTGCAGTATTAATTTGTCTGCAAATTAATTTGAAGGAAAATTACTGAGTCTGAGTACTTCTGTGTGCCAAACGTGTGTTTCATGGCCGTAAGCACAGGATGCCTCACTCCAGATTCAGCATTCACTTTTACACTGAGCTATTACAAAAGCAACCACTGCAGGAAGATGGTTTTTTTTCCTAATGGATTTATAATGACATGGAACAAACATTCCCTAAAAATACCTCACTAAACAATTACAGGATGAGGTGCTATATTGTTGCAGTTTATCAGGTATACTGTTTAAGCAGTTGCCCTGATTCTGAATTAGGTGGAAAATAAAGAAAGACAAATATGAAGTAATTCTTCATATTGCTTATTTAGTAACAAACTATTTGAAGACTGATTTGGAATTTTTTTTTTCCTTTGAAAAACAACAGGCAGAAGGCAATTTAAATGCCGTAATTTATCCTTGATGGATGATGTATTTAAAGCAGCTCAAAGCAAATAATTTGAGCATGTAGCAATTAACATTCTGATCCCACTAAGGGAGCTGCATATGCTGACCCTCACCATCCAAATGTGGCTCTTAGCAGGTATGAGGTCTAGTGCTAGCTTCAGCTGCAAAGGGAAGTTACTGCACTTTCCTGTGCTGATTTGAAGTGAAATGCCAAATGAATCTACAAAGCTGTTTCTAGCCCATCCAGATTAAGGTAGCCAAGTCCTGTGCTGCAAAAAAGATCCACAAGCCTTTGGAAAGGCATGAAAGGAGTCATGACTCGGTGACATGTCACGCCTTGTCCTTCCTTAGTCTAAATAATATGAACTGAGTATTACCTAAACCATGATCTGTGTACGTCCTTGTCATTGCTGATGGTGTGGAGTCCCACCACAGGTACCTTGTGTTTCTCCTATTCTGTTTTTATTAATGCTTGGTGGAGAAGCATCAGTGGCAGCAGAGGGACTCTGCTGATTCCTTGAATGATTTCCTTGAGGACAGTACAGCTGTAGTACAAGTTTGTGGTGCAGAATGGCCTTTTGGCTCCCCTGGAATCAGCCACTGCCAAGGAAACAATGCAGGTCCCACCAGGTAAACAGAATAGTTCACAATCAGTAGTAGAAGTAAAACACAAAATGCATCATGTAGTTTTACACTCCCGGTTGAAATCAGTGATAAGAATGCAAATCTGTAAAACCAGAGAGAGTTGTTACAATCCCATTTCCAACACATACTTTGCAAAAGCTCCAGGGTGTTCACGTTACAAAATTTTGCATGCTGGTTTCACCTTGAGATCCTGATGTCAAAAGTATTACATGCTTATTTGTGCTTCAAGCAAACATTAAGAGCTTTTTTTCAGACTTAGCTTAAATTTTCCTTATTATTTTTTATCGGGTAGCCTTGGAGATTTTAATTTTGCTTTGAATTTTGTCTGGTCATTGTCCATTTAAGTGAATAGAATTATAAACTATAAATTTCTCAATGAGAAAATTTAAGCGCTTTGCTTTGTTGCTTTACCTGGACAGTGGAATGCTGATCCACTCATACCAATGATTTCAGTATTTGGTCCATTGACATTAATGGTTTTAGCTCTACCAGCATTTTAAGTTTTGGGGGATTGTTTATTTTTGCTTTTTTTTTTGCCAGTTAAATTTTTTCCTTGGTTGTTTGCATCTGTGGGGGTAATTTTGAAATGCTTGACGTTTACAAATATATATTTCACAGATTTGAAGTTACCTATCTTCTTAAGACCAACTGTGGCTCATAATAGGTAGTGTGATTAGACATGGTTATCTTCCCGTAATTTGGGATAGCTTATGATTTTAATTAAATTATGATGTATAGGATTGCTATTAATACACAGTTTATGCAATGACAGCATTGGGCAAGGACTGTTCTCTACCCAGATCAGTGAATTGCTAAATTGAAGGAGAGATACAAAGTATTCTTGTCCTCCTGATTTAGTTGAAGGGCTTCACCAAATCCTATACTAAGTAAATAATTCCTTTGAAGTATGAAGAGTAACACATTTAAAATAATGTATCAGATATAATTAATATTTGAGTCTTCACACTTTCAGTATACCTTACTAGGTTGTGCCCAGCCCTAGATCAGGCCAAAAAGTGAGACTAGTTGTATGACTTTTTGGGAAAGTCTGTTGAGATCAGAAATAATTTTGGTAGTTTCCCACTCCTTTATAAATCACTCTATGTAATCAGATGCCATTAAGCATACATTAACCTGTAGTCTTTTAATGGGATGAAAAGGGAGAAAAAAGATGAAAGACGTGTTTCATACCCTTGATGCAGATCTGTCTGAGAAAAGAGCCCACATAGGATTTGTGTGTTAGCAGTAGTCGTGTCACATCATATAAACCAAAATCTTACATTGAGCATTCCAATTAAACTAATTTTATAAAGTTGACTTAAGCCTTTGGTGGAAGAAATATTTCTGTTTGTCAGTGAAGCTTAAATAATTGACCCGAGGACTCTGTGTTTTTAGTTTTCTTGGTAATCCTACATAACTTTCAAGCCAGAGACTTAATATTCTCAAGAAAGTTCTCCTTCTTGCTGTGACTTATTTCAAGACAAGCTTTCTGTTGTACACAGCAATGTATTAAAGAATGCAGAATGATAATATGTATAAAAATTAAGGAATTCCTTTATTACTCTGTAAATAGAGTGTAAAATCTTTCCACCACATAAATATTTGTGAAATACACTTTCACCTATAATTTTAACCTGTTTAACCCTATCAGTACCTTTGTTGCCACTGTTATAATTAGAGATCAGAGCATTGCTTGGAGGACTGTATTCTGAGATTGAGACACCAGGCAAATATCAAAACCTTAAGCAACTATTTATGCTCAACTACTAATATTTGGGCTTGTCTGGATGGGTGTTAATTCCTGTGTGCAGATCTATTCTGGCTCATTGAGACCAGCATTAACTATTTTCTGACTGACTTCAAGTCATCTGATTAATTGTAACAGTTGCAGGGTGGAAATTATCTTGTTCTTTGTATTTTTGTACCAAACAAAGAGCTATTACATATCACTTTGCTTTCTTTCTTAAGTTGTTCTTGTATGTCTGAGTGTAGGGCAAATCCAGCAAAATCAGAAATAGGTTGTCTGCTTAGTCACCTTCCAGCTTCCACTTACCTTCCTCTAACAGGTCTTTTTAAGCAGTAGTATCCTCACTTTCAGGTATGCACTGTTTTTCTCCTCCCCCCTGCAAAACCCAAGAAAGGGAGTACATGTGTGTTTATTCAAACATAAGAGACCTCATAAACACAGTATTACTTTGACCATTCATCTATTTTCTTCCATTTGCTTTGGTTTGTTGTTTTAAATTTTATTTTATGTATTTGTTGTTTAAACCAGAAAATCCTCCAGGTATTATTTCAAGTTGTATGAAAAACTGTAAAATATCTGGGCTATACTGCTATATTGAATCCATAATGATTTAGGTGGTTATTTATTATAAATAACCAAATCTCTCACAGCATTCCCTCTGAGTGAAGCACACATGAGGTAGTATCTCTCAGGAGGTGATCCTGGAATAATTTGCTTATTTAAAAAGATAATGTTTGCATTCATTCTTGTAAGAGCTATAATATGAGAAGAATATAGGATAAAAGGCGAAAAAAAAATGTTGAAGGAGCACATTTTATTTGTTTTTTTTTTTAAGCTGACTCCTAAGAAATGGCTCTGTTTTAATTTAGAAAACCTCGGTGTCTGGGGAACATCATTATATGTGATATATGAACTTTAATACAAGAAAATTGTGGGTTCATATACAATACAGTCATTAGGTGATACTCAGATAACATTGCTTAAGTGCTCAAAGGCTTCAAAGTCAATGCCAATCATTGAATCCTGGAGTGAACTTGATAAACTGCTGGGTTCTTCATCTGTGCAAAGCAATACAGATTGCTGGCACTATTGATTTTAATCCTGAAAAACAGAACGATGATCTCTCAGGGGAGCTTGCCCTTTTAAATAGCAATGTGAGCATCGAAATTACACCTTTATTTAATATTAGTTCTTGAAGGGAGACTGCACAAGAGAAGTAGCATTTATTCCCTGTTTGAATCAAGGTACTGTGTCGTAGGTGGCATCATGTTCAACAACAGTTTTTTAAGTCCATGAAAGGCTCCACAGACACAGCAAAATTCAAATCACAACCAACAGCTAAGAGTTTCAGATGTGCATTCATGTGTTTATGTGAGTGGAACACTAACTTGATACTTCTGAGGCAGAGAAGATGTAGTAGCAAGAGGGTGCAGTAAGATGGTGTGTAAGGAGAAAAGAAACGAGAAGATAATACATGTTTCATTCACTATGGAGAAAAGAAGCAAATAATTACTTTATGATTGTGTGCTACTAGATATAACTGAGATCCTTCTAGGAGAAAAGGAAAGAGGAATATCTGGGAAGCATTTACTCCAGTCATTTATTAAAAGCGTCAACGAACTATGCGCATATTGTTGTACACACAGGCAGCACTCATGATGAAACTATTCCTAAGGCATGTTGGTTTTCACAGAAGGTATTTTTGATAGTGAGCTTAGTAAGGATAATGAACTTCTTCAATTATAGAAGATAATAATCTCTGGGAAGATTTCTTTGAATACTGATCATCTTCTAGTGCTAGGTGTACCTGTTTAATGACTTTTGTTGTAGGTGCTGCAGGAGGATAGTAAGTCTCATCCAGGATATACAGTCACCAACAGTGTATTACAGTCAATTCCTCTGTGTTATTCAGGTAGTTCTTTAAAAATGTGATCTGTTTCCTTATAGGTGAATGTAGTACTTCCAGGACCAGAAGTTACTCAATATTAATTGTGTGTTTATTTGCTTAAGAGTACATAATTTGCAGGTTTTAGATTGAGCTGTAGGGTGACAAAAAACTAAATAGCACCTGAAGTTTCATTATTTTTCATCACCACCAAATTTTAGTTTGTACAGCTGGGGGCTAAATATGGATTTTAATTTCCATTTTGTAGTAGCTTTTATCAGTTCTCAGCTGGTAAATGCAGCAAGTGCTCTTAATTGGAAAAGGATGTTTTGTTCTAGGCTGATCAGGGTAACATGATTTGTACTTCTCCCTTTCACAGAGGAATTCCTGTGAAGGATTAAACATCTCTACCGAGTTGTTAAGCCTGAAGAGTTCAGGATATTCCTTACCCCTCAGTATTAATCCAATTAGTCTATCCGTAGCAGAGAGAGACAAATGAATAACTGTGTGCCCTGCTCCTGCTGTGCTGTAGGACGCAGTTCTGCACCTTCACGTGTAGACAGTGTGTGTGTGTGTGTATAAAGCATCCCTAATATTGTTTCCTCTGTTTCATGGTTTTCCTAACCCCATTATGAAAATTTCTCATCTTAGAGACTAGAATTTGAGGAGAAAGTTATTCCCAGACAGGCTATAGCCTCATCATTTGATTGCATCTGGGGAATAAAGCAAAGCACATGTGGAGGATGAGAGATAAGGTGCTGTGGAAACCAGTGGCTGGGTCAGTTAATGTGCAGAAAGAATACTGCTCATCAGCATGTTCAATTGAGCATTAAAGTGTTAAGTGATGGTAACAGGCACTTTAATATTCACAGTGCCAGGCATTGCCTGGACATGAAGGAAGAATACGGGAGGACCAAATGGCGTAGTCGGGGCCCAGAGCTGAGCTGGCTCGCTTTGAGGCTCTGTCTTCGTGCATGTGGAAGACTGTGTCTGACTCACAAAGGAGTGAGTCCAGCCCTGTACAATTATAAAGTAAGGACAATTTTGTAGTCTCTAACTTTCAGAATATTGTGGTCTTTTGGAAGAAGCTTTTCATTACATTCCAGCAAATTTACTATAGGTGGAGGTAGTGTTAAGAGATGAAAAAATTTGACTACAAAAATGAAATACAAAATTTGGAGATGAGATACTGCATTATAATGAACAATGAGAAACAAACTTCTCATCTTTCTTTTTTAAGTTAATTTCAACTGTAGTACCTTATCAAACAAAAGAAAGATGCTGCAATATTTTTATAAAAAATTAGAGGCCTCTTGAATTTTTACATTGGTCGGAGAGTGCCAGGACCAGGTTTCTCAGAGGAAGCACAAGGAAACAGAAGTTAACTTTTGCTAAAGTCAGTCCTGAGATACAACCAAGACAGAGGAAAGGCCAGGGAGGTGAGCTGATGGACTACCCCGTGCCAGGAGAGGGGCATGAGCTGGCTTCTGCTCCCCACACAGTGCTCTCAGAGATGCAAACGGAGCCTGTGTTTGTGTCCCCTGACATAAGTTGGTTTCAGGCACGCTGCTGCCCTCACTGCTGCGTCTGGGGAGATTAGGAGCACTAACATTTCTTTTACTTCATGGTCATCAAACACTAAGTCTTTCTTGTTTTTTCTCTCCACAAGTGGAGCTATATGTCTTGAAACACCTGGTGTGTTTGCGACTAGAATAATCATCACTTCTGAATGTAGTGGTTTAGTTCTTCATAAGAATACAGCTGGGAAATTTTGCCTTCTGATATTTGTGCTATGATTAATTAATCCCCAGGAATAATTTCTTGATTTTTGGTTCAACTCTTCATAAATCCATTAGTTATTTGTTTAAAATAAGAGCATGGGCTTGGAAGTACCTGATAGAATCTTTCCATAAAAAAAAAGGAACTGCCAGCTCCCTAATCAAATTCTGAATATGAATATGAACTAAATACTAAAGTGCAGTGTGTATTTCAATTTTGCAACCTGAATATTCAAGCCTTGCAGAAGTACTAACAGCTTAGCTTTTCGCCTGAAAGTCGAGAACTTTTTAGGTCAAGATTCAATTTCAAAACCACGTAATAACTTCATCGTGAATGCAGAAGGTAATGTGATAAAGTAATGGTTATATTTACAAATCAATAGTTTTCAGTGACAGCATTTCTTTGATTTGTTAAAAAATCCATTATTAGCAGGATGAGTATAATAAATTTCTTCTAAAATATTGAAAATACTAATTAATTACTGTAATAAATTACTTTCAAACTTACTGATAGAAGCAGTTATTGTAATGAGTTTTGCATCTTGAAATATAAATAATCCTTCCGTACAGAATGAAAAAAGCCCAGAAAGATAACCTTTTTGGTTGAATAGCCTTAAAAGAAGATTATAGATATATCATGTATTCTTATACAAAGAAGTCAGGAATGCAAAAGCATTCTGTACAAGATATCGATATTTCTTCATGTCTTGACTAGTTTTTGTGAGGGATTTAGTGACCTTTTTTATTTGGTTCCCTGTAGTTCTATCACACTTGTTTTTATTGGGTTTTTGTGCAAATAATTATAGGCTCTCTAAAAGCCATCAACTGAAATAATCTAAGTTGCACCCACGATATCCAAATTACTGAATAACATTTTCTTCCCGTGCTTGCACAACATGCGCATTAACTACCAGCACACTGCGCCTCTCGGAGGGGTAGATCACCCCCATCAGTTCCTGCCCGTTGTCAGTAGATGTTTGCACTACAGATTGCAGATAATTGAACTTATCATTGATGTTTCTTAATGTCAACACACTGCAATTCCATTGTCTTCTTCCATTGTTCCTGTCTTGAACAACACCGTGGGAAAGCATAAAGCAGACATTACTACTCTCTATGCTACGTTGACCAAATTCGAATAAACCCACTGCTGTAAAGTTTGTTAGATCTGTATTTTCTCAGACCCACAATGGAGTGTGTTTTCTAAGTATATGTCTGTTCAACAGGGTTCTTAATTTCACCCCATCACTTTTAAAAGCAAATTGTGGTAACCACAGGAAAAAGAAGCGAGGCTGGTCATAGTAGTGCTGTTCCTCCACATATTATCAGTGTATGGCTGTTTCATTATGGGTCATCAAAAACCCTAACCTGTATCTGGTATAGTTCCCTTAGATGCAGAAGTGGGCTTTTTTATTTTTTCTTGTCTCTAGTGCCACAGAGGAAGTTGGTATTTTGAATACGCCTGAGGGAAGGAAAATATTAGTAATTACATTTCTGAGCACTTATCATGTAAGTGAAGTACAAAGAAAGGTAGAGACAATAATTCCAGAAGCTTACTCTTTTGAGGCTTCTTCTCATACAACTTGTAAAATCTGACAAATTATTTCAAGTTCCAACATTTTCATCCTTAGTTTTACTAACAATGAAAGATACTTTAAAAATTACAGTTTGGACTTCAAATATTAAGACACTTAAACGCTATTTAAGCATGTCTAGCATTTAGTTTTGATTCCAGAACTTCCCCTCTGTTTTGCTCATAGAATTTGGCCTGTCTAAGCATTTTAGAGCTAATGATAGCCTCCTTATATATAAATAATATTTTGTTTGTACAATTCACTTTTCAGTATTTTAAATAGGAGAGGCAGCAATATATGTCAGTGAGTTTTGATTAAAAGAGAAACAACAACAAATAGATCAATGGTTTGTTGAAAATGGAAACTACCAGTGCAGGGTGTTTAGGGCAGCTTTCAGAGACACACCAGGAGCTTACCTGCCAGTTGTCTTGGTGAGTCATTGCTCTTACTGTGAAGATATTCAGAGTAGCTTGATTTGCTGAAACCTGATTTCATTTCACTGACACACCAGTTTCACAAGTGATCAAGTACTCCTTAAGTCCCTTTGATCCACCTGATTGCTTCTTTCTTCCCTGCCAGCTCCTTTACAGTATTATGAGGCATAACCACTTCAGAGGAGATTTTTCAGATGTTCTGTAGGTCATGATACATTGAAGCCATGACTTTACACACAAATATTTTGTGTACACTATATTTCTATGTCTTGGAGAGGAAAGTGAAAGCTTATCCACCAAGCTATTGACTGGCCTGTTGTGGTCCTGTCCAGCTATTTTCTCAGGCCCTAAGAGTAATTGTTTCCTAGTGATCTGTATGAAAACAGAGGGAGTCTCGACACTACAGCATTAAAAAAAAAAAAAAAGAAGCAAGGCTACGGGATTTGTACATGACCTACTACTGCTTTTCATTGGAAGACAGTGCTCATTTTCTGAGGAATAAACTATTCCCTATGTATATTTGAAACTAAGCTTACTGGGATGCACTACCACATTAACTCTGGGGTACTGGGTGGGACCATGCTCATCTGTTAAAATGTAGAGTTATGTTATAGCAACAAAGCATCAAAACCAGCCCACAGGAATTAATGATGCTTTAGATACACTGTCCATCTTTTTATTCAGTTAATTCTCCCTGCTGCTTCTTATGACACCTTTTTAAATATGGGGCCAGTGAAGAGAGTCTCTTTTATCATCAACTTTATGAGACAGACAAAGGACCAAGAGAGAAATATTTTGTTGGCCAAGGTTGCTTTCAGAGTTGTTAGCATTCTGCAGAAAAGCAGAGATTAAAGCATGTGGTGCAGCCTTGTAGTGTGATGTCTCAAATCAGACTCATGGTCTCACCCATTTTTTGTACTGAACATTGCTTTCTTGCATTGCCAGCATTCTGTATGGTTAATGCATGAGCCAATTCACAGATCTTTCTTCTTTTATTACTTTTTCTTTGCTAGGAATAATGTGCCCACACATCCTTAGTGTTTTGCACTGTTATGTTTCTCTTTCGATCCTAGGCAAGAAAAACAGGCTGAAATCACAATTAAATATTAATAGCTTAGAATACTGGGGCTTTGAAAATTACCCATTACTTTTATCTTGGAAAATAGAGATGTTTATTCATTAGTCACAACTCTGTGAAACAGTTGTTCAATGGAACATTAATATTTTGTGTTTTTTTCTGTTTGCAAGAGTAATTGTTTGACTTTTCCTTCTGGTAAAATTTTCTTTAAGTTTGTGTGTATTACATGCTAACATGGCTCTAAAATGTCTTCTCACTGAAGTTATTCTTGGCCTAATTTGCTGCCTTCTTGGAGGAAGAGCTTTGCAGCAGGGTTAAAAAGGTGTTTGTGGCTGTGGGCTGCAGAGCCAAATATCCTGATCCTGGAATCCACACTATAAGAAAAACTCTGCTCCAATTACAGCTGCTTTCTTTGGATTTTTTCCTTAAACACTGATACTCTCGATAGGTCAGTGATGCTCATACTTGCACTGGCTCTCAAGTGTGATAAGGGATATTTGTGTCCCCCTCATGAAAGAGGGACATGAGGAAAAGCATATTTTATCCTTCTACCTACAAGAAACTTTAAATACCTATCCAGTCCTGCTGTTTCTGTAGGAAATTCAAAACTTCATGTTCTTATGAGTTCTTAAAAGCAAGCAGACATCCCTGGGGCTATCTGATATATGATATAACTAGCAGTGGAAGGCAAAAAAAAAAGAACTGTAATAAAAAATTACCTCATAACCCTACAAAGACAGTTGATATTTTTTCACCACAAGTGAAAAGCCAGTTCAAAAGAGAAAGTCTGCTTGGGTTAGAAAAATTGGAAAAATGCTCAAAAAGAATTATTCCTTCTCATCAAATAGATACTTTCTCATGACAGAATTGTCATTTCAGATGGTTAGATTGCTTCTCATAAGAGTTTTTGCTTGGTATAGATGCACAATTTCATTTTTCTCACCAGGAGATAGATTATTGTTTGATGTATAATTTGGTATATAAAAAACTTGTTTTAAGGATGGCATGAGTTTAAAAAAAAAAAAAAGAAAATGTGTGTGAAAGATGCTAACTAAAGATCCTACCATAATGTTCTTTCAATTATAGCAGTTCATCTTTTATTCATTTGTCACCCTTGGCACTCGATTACATCAAATTCTCGTTGGAAATACAAAGAGTGGATTCCCACTCTGTTTCTTTTTTTGCTGGCTTTTTTGTGGACGTGCCTGAAGAAAGAAGCGTGAGTGCAAGCTGGTCTGAAGGTGGTGAACTTCAGAGCTCTCCACACCTGTTCAACAAATTAGTCACATCATGCCAAGTGAAGTGACACATCTTCTGTCTTAAGGGGCAGTGTTACTCTGTGCTTTCTCTTGTTAAGGATGAGCACTCAGGAAATGAAAAGCATATCCAGTAATTGTCTCAGTCTCATAAAGATCTTACAAGTTTCAGAGGGAAGTGTCGAAATGGAGCTGGAATGCATTAGGAACTTCCATAGATGGAAGAATTTTATGGATTTGGACAGTTGGTTTTCCTGGGTGATACTCTGCCTGCTTGGACAAAGGGATCAGCTGTATGGCAGGGTTGCTGTGGCTTCTGTAATGTGAGATCCTGCTGGGGCTGTACATCTGTCATGGTTTTAAAATAACACTGCTGAGCATGCTCTAAGTGTACAATATATTCTGTGTGTGCCACAGCTCATAAAACTGACAGCATCATCAAGGATGGAAATGACATTTAGTTCAAGCTCTTGGACATTGCCAGTTTCTCAAACTTTCATGTTGAAAACTCTTCTGCTTAGCCATGAGGCTGAACAGAAGAATTAGCAAGATGGTACGAATCACAGTATACATATTGCCATAATTCTTGGATGATTTTCAGTAGGAAAACTAGAAGTAAAAACTTGACTATCTTTCAGAGTGTTTGCACATGCATTTTTGCAAATATGTGCCACCTATTATTCAGTAAGTGAAATCCTAGTTAGCCTTCAAAGGACTTTGCAAACCCAGATTACCTTTTTTGAAGCTCAGACATGGAAGATAAATTCTAAGAATGTGTATGTGCATATCTCAGTAAAAAAAAAAAATAAATGAAGGTGCCCAGTATGACTTTCTAGGTCAGTAAAATAACTGAGCTAATAGGAGGGCATGCTGTTGTACATAAGACCATGCAGTTTGCCAGATTTAGCTGATTGTCATGTTCTGACCTCCTCTGAGGAGGACATGGGGTGTGTGCATGTAAATTGAAATGTTACAGCAATTATGGAATTATTTAAAATATACATGTATGACACTTCCATCTTGCAATTGAATAATAGTATTCAGTCTTATGCTGTTTTATGATCTTCTGTAAGATACCTGCAAAAAGAAATCTTTTCACTTTTGCCAGTTAACCACTCTTGCTTTTCTTTCTGATATTATTGTTCTCTTTTTTTATACAATTAAAGAACATAGAACTATGTAAGTTATGCATAACCATCCTTATTCTAAATGTTTAATGCAAGATCAATGACCAATACAATATCAAAAAATCCTGACAAATTTTCATAACCTAAAAATCATAAGTAGGATTTTAATCTATAGCAAAGATGAGTAAGTGTGGGAAGGGGAAACCTTTCCAGAAGGAATTACATAAATTAAGCTAAATGTTTTGAGCAAGATTGATTTTTTTTTTTTTTCTTTTTTTTTTGTCTGCTTGGTACCCTCAGAGAGAAACATGAGACACATTTAATTTCTAGGCAATATCTTTTTATTTACATTCACTCATTAGCACTGCAAAAAAAAAAAAGAAAAGACTTGTACTAGAGCTGATGAAATAATTGCTGCAAGCTGCATGTTTAGACACACTGTACAAGTTAAATGTACAAAATTCACCCATTAGGATCCCTTGTGCCCCCAGTTTGTCATTCACTCCCAATTAGGATTTTTCTGCAGAGCAAACAAACAAAAGTGCCTCGAGGACCAATTCTTCAAGACATTGAGTGTATGGAGTAGGCAAATGTCCCTTGCTTGAACTGAAGTCATCTCTCAGAAGTTCACACATTTGTTCAGGCTGATGTGCTGGAGTGTCCTATACTCACTATAATCATTGAGGAGTTTTGATATTTTTCTATTCTCCTCATTCTCACCACCACCATTTTATTTTTTTTAATGTGTTTCCATTACATGAGATCGTTTTTCTATGGGACAGAGTTGGTTTCTTTTATATATTTACAGGTGGTTAACGAATGGTCTACAAGCTCTAATGAACTTTTGGAGTCTATTTAAAAAAAAAAAAAAGGCTCAGGTTTCTCCTAAGTATATCTGCACTAGGTCCACACCAGTGTGGAAGCTGGAAGAGATCTGTTGTCCTCCAGTTTTCCCTTTCTCCCCTGAGCAGCTTAGTATGAGACACAAGTATATTAAGTTTCTAACTGCTGCTCTAGCTTAGGGTATTGAGGGTATCTAACTGCATCTTTAATGATTTTCTACGTGTTTATTGCTGAAAATTGTAAAGAATTTGTTTTAATTAACACTGATGAGTGTCTAGCCACACTGTAAAATTCTGAGCTTCTTCAGGAAATGGTATTCAAATCCCATTCAATGTAAGGAGGTTTTGGCATATGCTGTGCTCCATATCATAATGGCAATTTTCTTAGCCCTCTTTTCTTCAGTCAGTCGTATTTTTGATGGTATAGCTTTTTTTTTCTTTTAAATTATAACAGTAGCAGTTTGGGATGGGCCAGTGATAGATATGATTCTACATGTCTGTCCTCTGGGTTGGCAGAACATGAAATATTAGATAGCATTTTGCAATTATGTTGCTGTCAAGTTTAGGTTTTATATGGTGAGAAGTGATACAGTATTTCAATTGAAAAGTATGTACTGCTGCTAAGTGGGTGCAGGGGATAATTCTGATGAAATGAAATCTCTATAAAAGTCTGTTTAAAACTAATTCATCCTTGTGAATAGCTGTAGCCTTGTACCAATGAATTTGGGTAGCAGCCTTGATGTTACAAGAGGAAATGAAAGAAGTTTGTTCTTTGCCCAGAAAAATCCCAGAGTAACATTGATAAATCAGTTAAGCAAACTAAGTTTCAGATATGGTTTTAGCACACCAATGTCAGAATACTCTGTGGCTTCCAACAGGGCCTTACAGAAGATGTTATATCCAGGCACTGGCCAAAACAGTGTGTAAAGGACAATATTTGTATTCTTCTCTTGCCATTTATTGACAATACCTGGCACCCAACTCTTGTTTTGCAGGAGAGTTGTTTTGCTGTTTTGTTTTGCCAAGGACAAGACTGTGCATAGCTGAAGGGTATAATGAATCTCTGATGCCCAAAGTGCTCCTACTTCTATGAAAAAAAAAAAAAGCAAATTAAAGTAGGAACTCAGTGAGTTTGGAAAGGAGGATTTTTTCTAGTCAGTAAAATGACTTGAAATAAATGGCTTGATTAATTAAAATCAGTATGTCTACTTATAGAGTGAGGTACTCGAGCATGATTTATGTGAGGAGTTACTGCGCTGGACTCTTTGATCCCTTGCTTTGAGAATTAAATGTAAAAGTCTCATTCTCAGTTTCAAGGTTGAATACAAATCCTTGTGAGCCTGTTCCTGCTAAATTGTGTCCTGTCACTCTCAAGCATTCAAAACTTCCATCGAGGCCAAACTCACAAATCCCTTCCTTAACCTCTAGTTTCTTTGCTGTTGCTACAAGTGAAGTTAACCCCCATGAAAATTCACTAAAGTGAGTCTTTCCCAGTCTTCCTATAAATCTCTCTCTCTCTTACTGTGCCGTATAAAATTTGTTGTTGAAATATTAAATGTGCAGTACTTGCATGCTGGTTAACCATCATAGGAATAATTATTGTAACTGTTGCCTTTCATGCCAAAAGACTTATTAGACGTGCTCCACTGGAGAGATAATATGAAATGTTTTACCAAATGTTGGATATTTACTTAGGGCTATGTCTTCAATTTGGAGTTTTATTATAAAGTGTCAGGAAATCTATTTGTATCAAGGAAGTATTTATAAACATTCATTTTGCAACAATTCTTATGGAAAGTTTCCAAGTGGTTATTGGATGTTTCCAGACAGAAACATTTTTCTTCCCCAGTAAAGAGACACAGCTAAGACAATTGTGCACCCTTCAAATAAAGACATACCAAGAAATTAGTATTGATGATATTCATGAAGGAGATTGCCTGAAAAAAATATGGAAAAGAATAAATTTTCTTTCTAAAATAGGAAACAAGGCTTTTGAGGCAACCAGATTTTATGTTTTCTGCTGGGAATAGTTCACAGTATGAGACAGTAGTAACAAGGATTCTGAATAAACTCCGTAGGCAAACACATGGGAATCAATGCAAGGGAAAGGGAATAACATTTGGAATAACAGAGTTTACCCAAAAGAAATTAATGAAAGAAATTGCCACTTGATGCAGTGAATGAGCTGAAAGGATGTCACAAAAAAACCCAACCAATCAACCAAAACCTAAAACCCAACCCTGAGAGAAAGCAGTCTGCTACCGTTTTCAGTCCCTGTTGGCCAGTCAGGTGGGGAAATGTCCCACAGTTGCACCTGGAGTTGATCATGCTGCTGGGTAACTCTACTCTGATCCTCTGGGTATTGTATTTTTTAGAGGTTTTTTTTGTTTTTTTTTAGTTTGGTTAGTTGTTTTGATTTTCTTTTAGTTGTAGGGGGTTTTTCCACCTCAGGATTTTCTACCTTTTCATATCAGTGTTTGCTTTAAAATCTTAGAGCTGTGAACTCTTCCCACATCAGCAGTGAGAACAGGTTGTCTCAAGACTGCGTAGGACTGTGGTGAAAAAGAAGAAAATGCCTTCCAGGTCTTCCTCCAGACTACCAAACTCTGTGATAAGTGGCACAACAGCTCTTTGAGTGAATTTCAACAGCAAACAAAACCCACCCCCTCTAAAGAACTGATAGATCAGTAAAGTACTGGGAATATGAGATAGGTTGCCATGCAAATGGTGGAGGAGTAGGGGAATTAATGGACATTTCTCTAAATTATATCCCAGTCTAATCTAATTGCATTAAAATGTAAGGTGGAAACAAATGGCTAGGAATGGAATGTGAATTTAAACGATCGTGGGTTTCCCTGTGGAATTCCAGGAATGAAGCCCAGTGGTTGAGGCAGCAGAGTGAGCCGTGGCAGAGCTTTGGGTGGCTTCAGCAAGACCACATGCATTCAGCAGTGTACTGAATTTGAACTGTGATTCTGGTAGTCTTTTGCATTTAGGATTATTTTAATTCATGGCACAGGGTTGCCTCTGTTATCAGTCCTCAGCAGATGTCTTGGCAATAATTTTTAGTTTCAGTTACAGGCAGTTTGGTTACACCATTTGTTTTGGGTCTTCCTTCAGATCTTAGTGGTATCCAATTAGTAGTAGAAGGTGTTTAACCTCTATCAGTTAACTATGGCTTTGCTGACCTACCATCAAAATTTTAGCAAAGTCTCTATTTGAAACTACTGAAAAGTGTCCCAATTTTAATGAAAACATTAGGAAGAGGTGGGATAACACAGTGACTTTGCTGTCTGCATCAGTGAATTCAATTGCTGTTTCATCCTGGTGCCTTGAACTTCGTATGTTATTACAATGGTTTTCACTTCTTTGATTTATATGTGACTTTAGAACATAACTTTTTGCGTTTTAGTTCTGTGGTTTATTTTTAGATGTATTTTCTCAGTAATTGAAAGCTGTGATGGTGCACTAAGGAGAACGGTAGCATAAAAGAATCAACTTGCAGTGATTCCAACATTTCACTTTGAACCATCAGTTGCCTCCATGATTTGTAGAAATTTTGCTTTGGAACATGGGATTTCAGTCTATAATCTAATTATTGCTGATTTAGAAGGAAATTTAAATTAATTTAAATATAGTATAAATGATTTCTCAGACAAATCAACTGACTAGAAGGAAAAATTTGTGCTATTTTTCCTCATTATATGATTGCTTCAGTTGTATTTGATTTCTCAGTTTTATTCATGTTATGCTTTTCGGATTACCCTAGTCAAATATATAAACCAACACCCCTAAGAGCACTTAACTTGATGTTTCCAAAAAAAAATACATAAAAGAATGCATAAGGTGAATGAAAATTCAGTTCTTAGTAAATAGAATTGTTTATAATTAATTACTTGTTCTTTTGCTTTTCATCATAGAAGACTCATGTACTAGGTTTTGCATTTATTTCCAAATTGTCATGGTTAGGTAGTGTTCAGAAAATGAACATGATCTGTGTACACACAAAATATATAATATATACAATGTGTTTAGTGTACACATTCAATAATGTGATATTAGCAGAGGACATACAGACAATATTGGTAAAAAAAGAAGTGCCAATTCAATAAATTTTCACTTTTTGTACATTTACGAGCAAATTCTTATTAAATTTAGGTACCATTGTCTTCTAATAAATTGATACTGTCAGAATGAGAGAAGATTTTTCAAAAGATTCAAAGATTCAGTAATCCAAATCTTTAATTTCTCATGAACCTGTATTCTAATTGAAAAACCCCCATAATGTTAGCCCAGTCCTTACAGCTGTATTTCTTATTTCTAATGTTGAATCTAGAAATGCAGTCCCTCCGTTTCTTTCATATTGAGCACTGCCTATGCATAAGAGGGCATTGCAGTTAAATCTGCTACCCTTTCCTTCTCCCCCAGTCAGTAACCTGGCTATTTACTGTTACAGAAAGAAAAAAAATCCCAAATGATACAATAAGTAACCACAGCAGATTCTTATATAGTATTTTCTTTTGTATCTCTTTCTGTGAATGGCTTTCAGCAGTGATTGCATCTTGCAATAGAATCTATTTCATTAGTGAACCAACGTATGATGAAATTTGTAATTCCAATTTTAGTGTAACAAGGTAATTAAAACACTAGATATAAATGACAGATTAGTCTAAGGTCATCTGTACTTTTATTTTTCTGCTCGTGTATTGCTTGAAAGGCTGAACATGGGAGTTGTGAGCAGTCTTGCTGCTGCTTAATGTTGACAACAGGAATTAAAGAGGTCCCCTCCCTTTGCTGCCATCCATCCCTGCTCCCCCAAACCACAGCATATTCCTTCCCTTCTGTTAAGTGATGGCCTTGTTCAGGAGGAGGGACCCAAAGCACATCAGTGAAAGAACAAACAACAGGAACCTCCTAAGTGGTGTCTCAGCACCAAAAAAAGTGATGGGGAACCAGATTCACAGAAAGTCAAATAATGCCTGGATTGGGCTTTCTGACAGCAGATGGATCACACCATGTTGTTTAGCTCCCCATGGGTACCCTGCTGAACCAGAGAGTCAGAGCTTGGTGGGATTTGTCCTTCTCTTACCTCCCCATTTGTTTCTTCTTGTGGATATATAAAAAAACCAGAAGATACAGTCACAGGGTGAAGTTTTAGTGGAGGTGGTTGTTATATATTTTTATATGTACTTTTTATAACCTTCTTTATAACCATCTAACCCTCTTTGGAATGTATCAAGATAAATTTTAAATGCTTCTTCTTTTGATAATTTAATAATGATTTTTCTCCAGTGGTTGGAAAGATGTTAAACTCCTCGCTCCATGTGTTCATAACCTAATGTAACATGTAAGGTCAAGGTGCTCAACAACAAAACCCCACTTGCACTCTGGTGACAGTGGTGGGACTTGTTTCCACAGTCTGTAATACTCTAATAATGGAGGGTAGTATCAACTGAAATGTTATACTCAGAGAGGACCAGTCTTTCTTTGCTGCAGCTACAAGCAGAAAGTAAGCAAAAATCAAGGTGAGGTCTGTAAAGATGATCAGTTTAGAGATCTGAAGTGAGTTGAAGAGGGTACTTCATGAAGGGGCTATGTCCATGAAGTTTTCTAGTTGTTCATTTGTGTTACATGTGTTTGAATATCATTCTCATGCCTTCTCTCTTTTTTTTCTTTCTTTTTACCTTCCATCCATCTATTGTCACGCATTGCATTCTTGATTACAGTCTGTGTAATTGTTACCACCGTGTGAAGGCAATTTCCCACATCACCAGGTACGGTGTCACATGTCAGAAAACATGTTTTTGTGTTCTCAAACCTAGTCAGTGTTGTGAATAGCAAATTTCTCCTATGTTAACCTCTTTTCTTCCTCTCTTCCTTTCCCATTCAATATGAAATAAAATTGCTGCAGGAAAGTGATTTTTTACATTATTGTCTTTTTAAAAAAAAGTTTAATTTAATTTTCTCGATCAAAGAGGTACTGTCTTTCTTAAGGGCTAAAAAGCAGTACTGTACAGGTTTCTGGTTGTCCACATGTTATGGCCTGGAACCTATTAATCTTTTCAATGGATTAGTATCTGCTATGAAGTTCTATTTTTTGTAAAATCCCTGAGCTGCATTGTTCAGTTATGTTTTATTTTGGTTGTGATTGGTTTATGTTAAAATCTTGATTCTCAGCTGTAGTTTTCACCTCTGTAATGGTAAACACAGATGGATAAATTAGTGCTTTTGTCAATCCTTATTGTTCTAGTTTTGTATCTAAACTGTCATTCCTCAGTGTTTATGTGGCCTTTAGAAACATGTTATTTGCAGATTGCTACATGGCTAGCTGAGTTTTTTGAGGAAGTAGTAAGATCGTGAAGATGCTCATTTACATGCAAATTTTTATAACTTTCTAATGATGTTTCTGAACATCACTGGCTTGTAGCTTGATTACCTTTGCACTTGGCAGAAGAAAATTTCATTAAAGAGCTGTTGCAAGAAACTGTTTTTAGCAATAATGGAAAACCATGTCCTACAACCTGTTTTTCAGGGATTAAAATTAATATAATTAATGTGAGTTCATGAGCTTATGCACATTTATTATACCTAGACATGTGGAACATGAATCATGTCTTTCTAAGCATTCTTCTTACAAGAAATAAAAAGGAATGAGTGCTCTTTCTAAATGCAAATTACCAAATCCAAACTGGTAAAAATGAATGTAGCCCAATTGCTTCTGATGGTGACACATCTCATACACCATTTCTAACAACAGTCCTTTCTTTATTTATTGCCAGTCCTTTATTTATTTATCTAAATAAATAAATTTAATATTTATTTTGAATCAACTTCCACTCCTTATGGCTCTCTAAGCTGCAGTGTACCTAGAGGTATAGCTGCTTCTGAATGAGAAAAGAAAGTTTTGAAAATTACACAGTGACTATTTCTAACTTTTTAGTCATATCTCAGCTTTTTCATTCTGATATTCGGTATCTCTGCAACAACTTCAACAGCATAACCATTTTCCAATGTAAACATAGTTAACTTTCTGTGTAAGTTCCTCTTTTGCTAGTGATGCCTTAGGATTTTAGCTTTGTATTTTTCATATATTTGTAATCCTGCAATTCTTTAATGTATAACTCTAAACTCCCTATACAGTGTTAGTTACTGTTCTCCCATTTTGGTCAGACAGAACAATTCCTCTCTAGCCTGAGAATCAAGGACACCTTACTGTCTCAGGCCCCGAGAAATGTAAACAGAAGTGGGTTAGTGGGGAGCAAACTTGGGGTAAAAGACTTCATTACCTGAAGCTGTAATTGGAGGATTAACCCCTGATATGAAAATGGACCAAACTTACAAAAGTATGAAAACCTGTGACCTGTCATCCATTTTAGGGTGTAGCCCCTGGGGGTCTTTGTCTGCCCCAAATGTACCCGAAGGCCCTTCAATAAATATAGCTGCTTTTTATTCTCTTAATTTTGTCTGGCCTCTGTTTTTAGGTAGTCCTATATGGTATTGCTAGGACACTAGTTGTCTTTTTGTCTGTCCCTACAACTTCAGAGTGTAAAATGGTAATAAATTAGGAAAAGGGAAGTGGCAAGTGCTTTTATTTAAAGTAATACTCTGAAATAGCTGGATATAGGTGTACAACTTTTACATGTATTGAGTGAGAAATTTAGAGTCGCTTAGATCCATCTCAGTACCACATGCACAAGCTGGAGGTATTCAGGATGTTTATTGGCATAAATAGGACGAGGTCCTAAATAGCTGCAAGCTGTAGTTTTGTAGCATGCAAACAGCAAGATGCGTTATTTCGAGGTCAAACCTAGATGAGCCATCATTGCTTCCTTGTTGTGTTCCAATGTTGCATAATTACATTACTTTTATGGATTTTCCCTACTTATTGGTAAGGTAAAATATGTGGGATGTAAAATTATCTATTAATTGACACAATTAAGCCAATGGATAAGGGCTGTGACTCAGTTGTTGTAATCACGTGAGGTAATGGCTTTGTTATAGTACCTGCTGTAGAATCACATTTTGCAAAAGCACAAATCTAGCTTAAAATAATTAAAAATTGATTTGTTTGGAACAGTGAGTTTCCTAGAGAAGGAATAACTGGAAACCTTGAGATAACTAAAGACATATGTAATGGATGGACGAATAGTTGTGTAACTGAGTCTAATCCCACTGGTAGGCTCAGTCATTTTGCAGCATTTTTGGACTCAGATTAGTAGACACAATTCAACATTATGAACAGTATTTTGGGATCACAGAAGCACACAGTATACCTCCCATGCTTAAAATAAGACTTAAATCTGTTTGCTAATTTAAATATTCCACTTTTCCGAATGTTTTGCAATCTCAGGATCACTCATGAAGTTCATAAACCTTCTCTTTTGGTATATGGGGACCATACAATTCCAGCAGCTCTTTTCTTACATTTTTTTAGCGTAACCTTAGTCTGGTGGTCAAAGTTCAGTAAATTGTAGTTATTGAAAATAATTTTTAAAGTGAAGCTGTATGATAAGGGAGGAGAACAGGACCTGAATGAAATACGTAAGTCTGTATTTTGCTTCTGGGAACAGTCTGAGAACAAACAGCAAAGCCTCATCTTGTAGCACTGCTCACAATAGTGCTAGTAAAATCTACCAAATAATTCTGCCTATTTTCTGCATTATATGTTGCATTGTATGTTCATAGTAAGAAACTAGGGCAATTGACACAAAAGTGTTATTATAGTGTATGGATCATGAATTTGCGGTAAGTTGAGAAAAAGAAAAGTCGTATTTAGCTACTGATATTTGAATTGCAGTCCTGGTAATCTAAACCTTTTGTGATTACATTGTTTGTATTGTATTTTTAATCACAAACATCCCTTAAATGATTGCACAGAATGGGCTAGCATTTTTTAGATGTAATCAGTACTAAATGTAGCTAAGCAAGGAGTGCTCTTTGTATCTGGCCTGTGCTACTGAACTTTCTGGTTTGTGTATTTTCACTTGTAAAGCCTTTTCTTTTTGGTCACATCTTGGCAATTTGAACTACCTCCATGAGATTGTATGGCTATGTCTAATGGTGTTTAAATAGTTTATATTTTTTATAATTTTTAGTTTAGTTTCTAAGAAATATAATAAATGTAATGTGGAATGCCATGTAATTGGTACTGTTCTTTTACATTAGACAATAAATAATTGATATTTTGGGTTATATCCATATGCTATTCTGAGATGAAGTTGTGAGATTTCAAAGTATTCTTTCACCCAGATCATTAAAAATCTGCTGGAGGATTTTCTTCTGAGTCTGTTTTGGTTTTATGCAGAACATATTAACTGCTGAAAAAAATTCCAAGCCCCCAAAGACTCGAGTTAAAAGAAATCTCTGTAGTTCCACTCATGAAGCGGCTGAAATTCTACACTGTTATAATTTTGTGGAAAAGCAAGAAATCAAATCTATCTATAATTTTATTTTATAAAGAAAATACTATTACAGTTTCTCAGAAAATGTGCTTGTGGGTATATTTGAAATGCACTGGGAATATGAATGCTTGATGGAATTTAGTGCAGACAGTGAATCATGGTGATCAAATATTCTCTATTAACAAATATTATCTTTTAAAAAGACTAATTTTTGTAACTCAAAACATCAGTGCCTTTTGTTTCAGATTTTAATGAAACAATTCACTTTTGGCGCACAGCTGTAATGGACAAATGCCAGAGGATGGAAGCAGAGGGCAGCATGTTTCAGTAAATCTAAATAGATTAATGATATTCAAACTCAATTTAAATGTCATTCTTGTTGTTTGCAAGTCTAGCCAGAGTCCTTTAGAGATGTTGGTGTTTTTTTCAGCACAGACTGGGAAGATGAGTGTGTCGCAGTCTGCTTGGTACCTGCTGCTGTCCTGTGCTGCTGCAGTTAGGTCAGCTGAACCTCACACCGCCTTTGACTCTCCTGCTGTTTTCTCAGTGCTAATTTTAAGCAGTTTATTAAGTGAGGGTAAATTTCTCATGGCTCATGGTATTCCTGTGAGCCTTTGATAATTGGAATAATCACTTTATTTCCACTTCCACTCGTCTAAGCTACTTAAGTAGACACTACAGTAGGCTGAGGCAATGAATGATTTCTTCTTTCCAGCCATATGTCGGTCATGCAGTATAAGTGCAAATCAGAGCTAGACAAGCATGCCAATTACTACTTCCAAAATGTGTCTCTCCCACAGAAGTTATTTATGCACACTGCTAATTAGCCATTGAGATTTTTGTTCACTGGAGGGGAACGGATCCACATGCATGGCACCGCAGGAAGCCTTAAAGTATGGGCAAGGATATCTGTGTCCAAGGCCCCAGGCTTCTCAGCAGGACATTCTGACTTTCAGTAATAATTTACATTTTAAGATAAAGTACTGCCACAGGTGTTTGTGACTTGTAATTTCAGACCTTACCTGAAGAAGGTCACAAGGGAATTTAGGCAGGATCAATATGAATAAAAGTCTGTTCCAGGAAAATGTACTGCCTGCTCCCATTTTCATCACTCAGAATTTTCTCATAGTGCTGAGGAGCCTTTCAGACTTGTCTATATTTAGGGCTTTCCAAAGTAGCAATTTGCTCTTGCTTTTGTTTCTTTTGCTTCATTTCTTAAGCATAAATTATTTATTTTTTGTTTCAGATACTTCTTCCAGGAAAACATGGGCTTCTGCTATCTTGTCTAACCAAGCCTTCTCATTTGCACCACATATACGTAAACACCCCATATAGAAATAATAGAACTGAGACATATCTCTGCTCAGAGGTGTAGCACTTGTCTCAAATAAACAGCACGTTGGTGAGACATGAATGAGAGATGTAACAGTGCAATGTAGTCAGACATAATTGGGAAAAAAATACAGAGGCTAATTGAGGAATAAGACAGAGAGCAACCATGATGGAGAAGTTGTTAGTTGTAATCGAGGTGACCTGCCTAGGACACAAAGAGATTGAAAGCATTAGGGACAAAAGGAAAGTTGCTATTAAATCACAGTTACAGGTAATTTAATGAGTATTTTATGTAGAATCAAGATCTCAACACCTCTTATTCAAACTTTTGCTCTTGTTCCCCTTCCAGTTCTTCTCTCCTTGTTTGCATGTAGCTCTGGTGGCAGCCTCACTTTAAATATGGTTTCTTGTTTTAGTCAGTTGCTGGTCTTTGTGATGTCAGTTTAGGAGTAATGTCTACAGAGTGCCCTCACCTCAAAGATCCTCGATTATGCTCTATACCACTTGTGTTCTTCCTGAGCCCATAAATCTTCCCTTTCACAGTGGCACAGCATCATTAGGATGAGCAGTGAGTACTCTGCTCTCTGTGATCCTTGGCCAGTGCTGGGGCCTCTTAGAAGCAGCTTAGAGGTAAATGACTTTGGCTATGCAGCTGAGGAGGGGATGAAAACAATACTGTTCAAAAAATTACCCCCTAAGTGCCTATCTTCCCCTTCTCTTCCTGTTTTGCACCTAGAGTAAGAGGCTTCTGCCTTTCTCTTTGAGATCTGATGGGGCCTTCTCCCTTGCCAGGGAGGATGCCATGCCCTAGGGTACCCTGATAGGTGCAAATGTTGCAGTCCTGAGTCAGCAGCATAAAAATAATATGTGTATTTATATACTAATTTAGGAAGCTCCAGCTTTATGGAAACTTCAGCAGCATGTTTAATGGACAATGATTTATTAGCCACTGTCAGGAAAATCTCTATAAGCAGGAAGGAAAATTTGCAGAAGCTGTGAAGTAGATAAGGCAACAGAGGAAAAAAAGAAAGCACTCAATCTCACACGTGCATATTTTATTCCAAACGTTGGAAGCACAGAAATTATAGTCAGAGTAAATTAAAACATTCACATAAGAGAGTAAAACTCAGAATGTAATCTGAACTTGTGCTAATAGTATCATCTATGATAAGGGTATGCTTTCAGGTTGTTTTTATATATTTCCAGTGTATGATGAACAAAGCCAATAAATTCACATTTCTACTCCTAGGAAAAGGAGAACTATGGCATTTAAACAGCTGTACAAGTCAGCTTCAAAAAGCCTACAGCTGAGTATCTAATTGTTGATAGTAATGCTCCTCTGCATTCTCTGACCAACGTGGGAAATTTTAAATATGAGGTATTATCTGTATGAAACCTTTCAAGAAAAGATATAAGTAAAGGTAAATGATAGTCACTCACCTATCATTGGATATAGTAGAAAGTGGCAGCCAGAAGCTTATTCATTTTGATTCAAAAAAAAAAATGCTGTCACACTGTCAAACATGCCAAAGCAATGCTTTCTGATCCATTTTTCATACCTGTTTTCCATTTCACAGAAGCAGCACAGATTGAATGGGGTAACTTTTAAATAAATTTCAAGTTTATTTTTAATCAATAGCAAATTAGGGATTTAGTTTACTGAGCAGCTGTGCCATAAATTATAACAGCACACCTCAGGTAGAGAGAGATCTTGACACTCCTGAAGACAGGAATGAGCAGTCCAGGGACAGACAGATGGGAAACTCGTTTATGCAGCTTCATTGTCAGTCACAAAACCAATGTGATTTTACATCTTCTGAGAGGGAAAGAAAAAGCACTCCTTTAGTATGTCTATACCAACTTAGAATAAGATTGTGCAAAGGACTGTGGAGGTACATGATATAGGAGGTCTAAATGAGAGTTCAGCCAAGCTGCCAAGATTAAAGCATGCTAAATAAGATGGAAATAAGAGTGTCGTGACAGCAGTGTAGGTGCCAGTGTTACTACCCCATACAAATCTGTCTTACTGGGCTTGATAGTCAAGACCAGCTGTGGGTTTGTTGCAATCAGAGTTGTAATGCAATTTTGGTGAGAAGCAGAAAAGAGGGGCAAACAATGGTATAGTTTTAAAGATTCATGGAACTGCAATATTGTGGTAAAAGCTGTAGATTCACAGGACAGTCAGCAGTAAAGAATGCAATGGAAATGGCTAGCTGTTTCAAATAGTCAACATTTTTTGGCTGTTCAGTCAGCCAAGTTCTTAAGAAAACCTACTGAGCTCTTAAAGAGTGGTGAAAATATTGTTTTTATGTGAAGCAAAATGTGCTGAGATATAAACAAAAATGTAATATGAAATAAATACAATAGACTATTTATTAGAAAAATGGTTAAGAATCACTTTTGCTATGAAGGAAATGCATTATACACAGCAGTGGTGCTGAAGCTGTACACTTCTCAAACTAGGTTTACACTCTCAGATTAGAAAAATGAGTTGAAAATGTGTTGGGAAATGTGAAATTTTCCTTGGGAGCTTAACGGCTTATTTGCATAAACTACAAAATAATCAAACAAACCTGAGGCTGGCTTTTAAAGTACACACCAAGGAAATCATATACTCTATTCTTGTGTTATTTTAACAAAAACTTTAATTGACCTCACAGTGTGATGGTGTAAAATGTGTGTGATATAGTTAGGTAATGAGTTAGGCTGTTCAATAAGACATTAAGAAATAAATAGCAGATGTGTTAATAAACAGAATCAGTGTAAAAATGGTGAAGAAGTGTCCTTAATGACTGATGCACTACAGTGTGTCATTTTACACTTAAATTAATGATGCAATTTAAGAAAAATCTAAGACGCTAGTAGAAGTCATATCAATTGCATTACTAACTTAAAATTTTATTATAACATGTGTTAGTAATAAAATATTTTATTACTAAAATCTGGTTTTTGTGTTCTTGAGGGCAGTTTAGATTTGTAGAGCTTGATGGCACACTAATCCTCTATTAATTCTGATCCAAATGAACTTGTGCTTGTCTTTGTTGTCGTTTAGATATTTCATAAAGTCACATAATCTAAAACTGTAGGCAAAGATTTCATAAGATAGTTCCAAAATCAAGCTGCTGGAAACAACCATCTACCTTTTCCCCCATCTTTAGTTAAAGACACATTCCTCATGCCCTGCTCTCATTTTTGGCTCTTTCTATTTGTTTCTTTCCTCTTTTAAATCACCTGGAGGGGAGAGTCATAGTTGTGCACAGTTCAAACTTCACTTTGCCCATTTGCTGTATTGTAAAAGGGATGGAGGTCATGTATGAGTGCAAAAGAGCTCAGAAGGGTTTCTCATCCTCACAAAATACAGCATAAATAATTTTGTAAATATTTTTTTAGTACACGCTATGTTTCTGAATGCTCTGAGTAAGAAGTGACGCACTGAGCACACACACTAAATTTTCTACCCCTTCACACCTGAGTTGCAGTGAATTGTTTTTTTCTTGTCTTGAGCTAAAATTTATGTGTTCACAAAACTGCCATGTCTCTTGATGCAATTTTCAGCTTCAATGGCAAGTAAGGTCTAGGAGTAAAAATAAATTAATAAATAATTTTCAGAGGCAAGAGACAAAGCTTTTTATTGCAAAAATAATCTGGGAAAGTTTCATCCAGATTTTAAACAGTGCTAATGCCAAAATGTCCAACAAGAAAACTTTATGTCAAATATAGTGCACAAGTTAAGCGCTTCTTCAAAATTATTCTTGATGGTAACACTGGGAAGACCTGGGGGAATAATTCTGTAGCCATATAAAGTTGTTTATGGGTCTGTAATTAGACAGTAATCAGTCAGTGCTTGACATTTTAGCACTTCAGCCAGCTGCAATGCAAAAGTACCAACTTCAACTACAAATCCCTCATTACCAGTAAAACAGGATTACTGACTGTTACGACTGTCAACATGCATTTTATTTTAAATAGCAATCAGAGAAATTATTGTAGTTCATTCTCTAAATATGCATATTTTCTCTATCCGTTTTTTTAAAGTTTTTTGCTGTGACAGATTAGGTAGGATGAGGTCATGGAACGTTTTCCTTAGAAATAACACACATTTCTGTGCCAGTTTAAATCTTTAACTTCAATTATAAAGAAAAATTAAGATGTGCTGTGGAGTGAAACTACAATGGTGAAAGATTAATTAGCTAATATTTGTGAAGCTGCAAAGATAAATCAGGTTATGCAGTGTGTGTATAAAGTATTACTGTAACAGGGTTGCTAAATGCATAGTTGAGAGTTAGTTGGAGGGTTGAATTTCTTCTCAATCCGCTCACTTCTTCTCAAATCTTCCATATTGTGAGGACTTGTAGGCGCTCATGATAATCTTCCTGGCACTGGTGGATCGATACTACTCAATTAGTTTAGCCCACACTTCTTTCACAGTCTATTAGTGCCTCTACATGTCTCATCACACTAAATCCTTTGGGGGGAACTGAATGATGAATCATTCCTCATTTGCAGTTCCTTGTCTATGGAAGACAATTTAGAAAATTGGTTGTTTTGGGGGCAGCAGTGATGAGTGAAGAAAAAATTTCTAAAGTGAATGATGCCTGGACCTAAATGTTCCTGCCCAAGCAGAACCCAAACTGTGGACTTCTAGATAGAAGAGCTGTAACAGTGTGTGCAGACCTCTTAGTATACAAATCAGAAATGTCACAGTTATATCAAATGAAGTGCCAGTCCAGTATAATGAGTTTACACTCATTTATACTCTTTGGCTCAAAGAATCTTGACAGGTCAGATTTGTCTGGAAAGACTTTCGTGGGTTCAGGCATAGCCTGACCTTAAGTGCCATAAAGCAGCATAAAGACATTAAAGCTGCCTTTTTTCTTCTGTGTTGTGCACTCCATCTAAGGCACAGTCTTGGACCCATGACAGGTGTTTACCAAATGTGCAGTTGTCATGCCATAACTCCCACCCAGAGTCATCACGATTGAGAACAGTGACAGGCCTTCAGTCAGTCTGCCCAGGGACCAAAGGGGAATGCTTAAGAATGGGACTTGCAGTTAGCACCAAGTTTACACCAGCCATTTTGTTAGATGTGGATAACCAAGATAAAAGAATAAGGCTCTTCTACAAAGGCTGAAGTAGAATAAGTGATATCTCATTATACATGTTTCAAATCTTTGCTTTCTTTTTAAATAAATTAGGCTCTTCATGGAAGACACTTTTTCTGTAGTATTTTGTCTTTTTTATTTTGGAGGATATGCAAAAATTTCAAACTTTTATTTAGTCCTTTCCTTTTTGACTGTCTCTGATCTGCTTCACTGCTTATCAGCTACAGGTCTTTCTTTTTTTTCAGATATGAGGTGTTGTCTCTTTTGCTAGCACTGGATAATGTGTAAAAGTGAGATTTGATTTAATAATAACAACAGTGGTAATACTAATAATAATAATAAGTGGATGTAGGATCTGTCCTCCCACCTAAGAAGTAGTAGTCCGAACCACTATGCAAAGAAGCTGTAAAAGGAACATGCAGTTCTCAATATTAACCCAGTGATAGTTTCTTTTCTTAAAACCCACTAACGTTGTATTTTCAGTACTTTAATATAACTTCTGTCATTTAATTTGACATGTTGTTCACAACTTTTTAATGAGTCTTTCCCATAAATCTGAAGAATATGTTCTCTGAATTTTTCACTTAATTAAGCTTAAGTAGTAATCTATTTGGACAGTGATAACATCATTTTTTCATACTAATTTCACTAATGTATCTTGTAGCCATTTACTGGACCATTCAGCATTGTCCTGGTGACCACATTTGTAGCCTTAACTTAGAATTTCCAAAAATTAGTTTACTATTGTCTTCAAGCTTCTGTATTTACTTTATATTTCAGTACCCGAGTCTCTTTCCTGTTTAGCAGAATTCTCTTTCTCTTCTCTCATACACAAGTTGGGAAGATTAGTTGGTTTTCTGATGCAGAAGTAGGAAAAAATTGGCAGTGCCTCCTGGTTTTGCTTAGCCCCATGACAGTGTCATGCTACTTGGTGAAACCAGAGGAGCTGGAAAACAGCTGGGCAGTGGTGCCTTTGTGGAAAATATCCTTGTTGTGATTCTGCCTCGCTCTTCTCTGAGGGAACCAGCTAAGACTTCTATGTGAAGCCAGCAGAGCTTGGTTGCAGTTGTAGTTATTCACTGCAGTTGTAGTGAATACTGAAAACTAGGACACTTGTGAATATTTTAGTTACTTTTCTGTAGATGTCAGAAGGAAGTTCTAGGTTGCTGCATGATAAATAATAGAGACCTGTGATTTATTTACTATTTTTACACTCTGCGTTTGTCAGAAGTAAGAGCGCAAGTGAAAAGTCCTGTGTCACCATAAAATTTTCCTTACCTCATCACAGTTAAGCTGCAGCATAGCTTTTTGCTCAAGGAGGGTTTGCAGAATTTTAGTCTCTTGTTCATTTAACCTCTGTAGAGCTGTGCAGAGCTGCCCCACTCAGAAATGTTGCAGATGAGATATCAAGCTCCTTTTGTGAAAGAGATTGGAGACTTATGTCTTAGTTCTGCTGTAAGGCCTGGAAGTGCCTTCAAATGCAATGTGAATTAGTATGCCCAGTGTGAGTTATATTCTTTGATTTTTACATTTTTAAGAACTCTGGTTCTGATGTACAGTAAAAAAAAAAGGAATCATTTATCTGCTCTTTAATTATTAGTGAGATGGATGGTGTAGTCTGATGTTACGGGAGGATGTGTTCATCTTTTCTGCTGGCACAAAGGCAGTGGGATAGTTGAAGGATAAATGTTCAATCAGGGAAATTCTGGTTTTGTCACTGCATACAGGGAGTATACTTCCTTTCTGCTGAAACAAAGCCTCTGTCTTCCTGGAGCTGTGTCATTTCGCTTAAACAAGCTCCTGAAACTCCTAAACTATAAATGTGCTCTATACCATCCATCTGTAAGTGGCCATAACAGGGAAATTTGAGTGTGATTACAGATTTTCTAATTTTAAAACATTGTGTGTAGATTTACTGCACATTTATTCCTCTTTCTGGAACCCTGAAGGAGGTGTCTTTCTCAAACTCAGAAATACTAAGAAAACTTACCTGATTTTTTTTCTAAATAAATTAAATAAATAAATTCCAAATTAACATTTCTGCAGATTCCAGTAGCATATTGGTAAAGATAGTATTTGCTGTTTCCCTCTGGAATTTAATAATAACTTTACTATTCATCAGTAAGAATGTTTCTTTTCACCTTCTTGATATTCCCATGCTTTTGCTACTATTTTGAGGGAGTAATGCATGGTAACCATGTAGACCAGTAGGTTCTCTTATCTACTGGGTTCAATGTTTGATTTATATTTTTAGATATTTTGTTGTTGTTGAGAGATTCGGCGTTGTAGGAATGTGGTTTTAGTGTGCTTTTTTTTAAATCTGCAATTATTTGGATTTTCCAGTTTCTGTATTTTGTAACAAATATTTTTCTCATGAACAACTTTATTCATCATTGGATCTATATTTTTAGATATTTTGTTGTTGTTGAGAGATTCGGTGTTGTAGGAATGTGGTTTTAGTGTGCTGTTTTTTAAATCTGCAATTATTTGGATTTTCCAATTTCTGTATTTTGTAACAAATACTTTTCTCATGAACAACTTTATTCATCATTGGGTACTTGGATTCTATAAGAATGAAAACCTTGGTATTTTTTTTGTATAAGTTTGTATCATGCCACTTAGTCTTCAGGTTAGGCAATTTTCTGATAGGAAATAACAGCCCTAACAGCAATCATGCTTCAGCTGACTATCTGGAACAGGATATGAGCTTGTGACAGTTTTTGCTTTTTCTTGCCTCATTAAAGTTCTTGCTCTAAAGATATTTTGCTGCTGTTGACTGGTCTGCAGTCTGTGATAGGACAGGCAACTTAGGATTGCCTGGAACATCTCTGTCACATCTTTGCAACACTTCTCAGGAATACATTTGTTATCCTTGTCACAATTACTATATGCTGGTGTTTCTTCTGGATTAAATGAAATTGTATCTTGTATTGATCTAAAGCTACAGTGCATGTGCTGCCATTCTGCAAAGTGATGACTTTGTGAAGTATTTTTTTAATGCAGTTACTTGAACTACTCCTTTATTTCCCCATAGAATTAAAAGTGCATTTAGATTTACCACCTTGTCTGTTTGTGCAGCCCAGAGCCCAGGGCCCACCATGCAGCTGTGATGGGGGGCTAGAGTTGAAATGGGGTCACCTGAGAGGTAGCAAGGCTTGTGTGGCATTCAGGGAGGTGTTTGATGCACACCAGTGGCACCCACTGGGCACTGCCACTCTGGTGGCAAAGGAGAAGGGGCCACCAAAGTCTTTCTTGAATGGAAACTCTCTGAGAAGGGTGGCTGGCCTTGTCTTCAGCCCTTACCATTAGCCCAAGAGAACATTTTCTCCACATCAAATACTCTCTTTGTTTCTAAAGTAATTCAGTTGCTGTTGTATTCCCACCTAATTCACACTCGCTGTATTCCCTTTGTCCCTAAGTCTGCATGACATTATACCATAAATGCTTCAGCCTCTGTTAAATCTTAATTAGAAGCAAAACTGGCTTGAATTAACCAGGTCTGGCTGTATCAATATTTTAGCAGTGTAATTTAAGACTATATGTAGAACGTGACTTGTAATTCAGAGGATTATCTACTGTTGTATAATGAGGGGAGGGAAAAAAGATAACATTTTAATGTCTTTTAAGGCTTTTTGAAATGAAGTTCTCCCTTGGTTGTACTTGCAATCGGAAGTATTTTTATATTTTTATTTTATTTCTGTTTCATCTCCAAGCTTTATAGAAAAGCCCTCCAGACCAATGGAATGAAACTAGGATAAAATAGTGGGTTACTGCTGAAATTAAGGACCAAATTGTCATGCTTCCTCTAGAAGGAAGCAAGTGTCTGTTAAGGCTCCCTTGTTCCCTCAGATTTACATTTAATGGTGGAACTGCTTCTGTTTCTTCTTTTATTGAGAAGTTTTTGTAGCTCAGTAAGAGTGATGTAATCACTTCAGTCTCATGCCTGGGAGTGTCGTGGCTAAACTGTTTTGAGCCATATTTTTCTATCTCCCCTCAACCTCTTGCTCAGGGATTGTGACAAAAAAACCAACCCAGCAACCACAAACCAATTTGTGATAGTTGCTGCCACGTATGATCTACCTTTTAAATAAATTGTGTATCACAAGTATAATACTTACCTGACGTATGTGTGACGTACTTAAGGGTACCTGTAGCTTTTCTTTAATGTTTATTTTCCTAGAGCTGGTTTGGAAAATACTTTCTCACCCTAATGTAATCTCTCCAGAATTTTCACTAGTGTCATTGAAAAATATTTTTAACGAAAATGCCAAAGGGCACATTTGCACCCAGCCTTTGTAATCTGATATCTACCAAGTCTAGGCTCGATTGCAGCCATTTTACCAAAATCTGATGAACTAGCAATGAGGGGAAACAAAGTCTCTCTCTTTTTTTCTCTGAAAATGTCAGCTACATGCACTGTCCAGAGCACGGTAGTTGAGTTTACAGGCTACCGAGAAGAAAAGTAATGATTAAAAGTTTGAAAAAAATTAATTCATTTCTCGATTGTTTTCATCAGGTTATTCCCCAATATTAAGCAAGTTTTGAGAAGAGAGCTGTTCCGCCCCTGTTAACTTGGAGCAGCTTCTGAAAGCAGCCCTAAACCACTGTATCTCAGCAGTGTGCCAGTGTTTCCAAGCCATGCACGAGAAAACTGTCACTGCTTATGACAGTTGTGACATCACATCACCTTCTCTTGGCTTCCACCTTCGTGACAGATTTACGATGCCTTTGACCATTTGAGTCTTTGTCAATGCACAGTAGTCCTGGCGAAGCACAAATTTTACTCTAAAAAAAATTAAAATCTCTTCTTCAAACTGGATCTAGGCAGAAGTTTTGAGGTGTCTACAACAGTGATTTTCCAGAGTTTATGAGATTCCCATTTGGCACTTGGCAGGGAACCAGGCCAAGTGTGTGAAAAGCTTTTTGAAAGGCCAGTTTCCTCGCTGACCTTCACAGTGTATAACTTATACAATGGACTAAGTCTCATGAAACCTGCAGACAAACTTTAAGTGCAATCATCATCAAATATCATCTGCAATCCTATTAAGAATGAGAGAGAGGGATCATTATTTGTGCATGCAGTTTGAAAAAAAAACCCATAAATTATTATTGCGTTGAAAAACTTTTGTTCGGTCCAAGTATTGCGATTTGCATCAGCTGTTTATAAAGGAGGGGGTGTGATCTGAGCTCAGCAAGAAAGATCCAATCCTGTCTGTGAGCCTTTTCCTCCAGAATAAATAAAAAGAATTTATGTGAATAGATTTTTCAGGAGGTGTGTGGAACTTGGTCTCTTTTCGTCTCTTTGGAATTGCTTTGTTTTCATGCCGTAAGCATGGGTCAGTAAATAGTCAACATACTGACATGAAACACACAGTATGAGATTCTGGTTTCTGGTCCCAGACATTCAGTCATCCACTTGCCATCTTTAGTTCACAATATATTGTTTCTCCTGCCTTATTTCATTCCTAAATTTCAACTTAAAACATCACAGAGTTTGGCTGAATACATGAGATCTATTACCCAGAATCACTACTTTTCTGAACTACTTCTGAGGGCTTGCAGAATCTCTCTTGAGCTCCCTTTTCCCACTTCTGTGTTCATTAGTAAAGACCAACGTGCTTGTACACTCTTTATCTTTCTTAACTGGTAACATGTCAGGTAAGCAAAACTATTAAAAATGGAATCTGTTAGTGAGTTCATTATATCTACCCAACAGCAGGACCAAAAATATTCCACATTATCATGCTGCAGTTGAAATGACTGTTTTAGGAATTAATGTTTTTCATGGCCTACCAAATGAATCTGTATTATTTTCCTTTATTATTTTAACTGTCTTGAGTTTCTGAACACCCACTTCTTGTTTATTGACCTATTAATTTTGTAGAACTGTTGTTGCCTTATAAAATGACCAAAAAATTCTGTTCCATGAGTATTAACAGTATTACTAATTAATATCTTTTTATGAACTGAAAATCTGCTGTGTTTCCAGTTAGTATATTAGAAAAATTTATAATACAATTGACCATCTGCTACTTATATTCTGTGATATTGGCTGGCTCTATTAATAGAGGTAAATATTGCCTTAAATTGAAAAGGCTGTCGTTCAAAGTGTTATTATTTTTTTGTTGTTTGTGCTCTCTGTACAGCCCCACGGCTTCTTTTATAACTTCTATTAAGAAAATAAGATCAATTACTTGGTATAAGCACTCTTATTTTTATTAAGAGAATGTGAGTCTATGAATCCTAAATGCTGACAGCTCTACTGCAGTATCTTGGCTCTCCACTAGTTTAATTAATAAACATACATTTGCTCATTTTGTTGGAGCAAGTTTATTGGTATAATGTAATAATGTTTTTACTTGTGAATGAAACTCTCCAAATCTTCATCTTGATTAATTTCTTAGCATGAAGACGAAGTGTATTTCTTAAACAGGTTATTCTAACGTGAATTTAATATAGCTGCTTTTTTTCCATTAATACATTTCCATAGAATTGTTTTCCTTCCTTTTGCCTTTCAATAAGCCCTTTGGAATATTGCAGTTGGGAACTTTTTTTCATTTTTAAAATGACATGATCACCTTTTCTATTTCCTATTTTATGTGAATTGATTCCATTTGGTTCACAGACACACTGAAATGTTGCCCAGAATTGTAGATACGTAGTTGAGTTACCTTTACACCAAATTGTCTTTGCTGCAGATAGCTTTCAAATGTTGATGAAAGAAACTTCCCAATATTATTTAGAAATACTATGTTCTGTCCTTTGGATGATACATGCTATTTTCCTAGGTTAGATTAAGTCCTTTAACACAGAGCTAAAACAAAAGTGGACCTAAAATGTTTCATGAGTCTCGATTTGTACAGGTAAACTAGGAACAATACATATTTTCTAGTCTAAACATATATTGAATTACATTAAGCTGTAATTCATATTATTGTTATTCCTCTGTATGTAATTTTCTGTCTCTTTCTGATTTCCAATCCTTTTCATGTTTGGACACCTAAAGAAGCTAAAGAACTCTAATTTTTTTTCAGAACCCTAAAGGGGAGTTTGCTTGTGTTACTCATTTCTGGGAACACCTGTGCACTATTGAGTTTAATTGGGCTACAGCTGGTGCCACTGATGTGTGGAGCGAGCAGGGCTTTGCAGCCCGACTGGAAATCTTGACATTGTGTGTCATTGTCTGGTTTCTAAGCTATTACTGTGCTCAGGTAAGTTAGAAGGTGTTCTAATATTTAGGGAATTTAATTCTCTGTGGTGCAGCTGATTTAGGAAGATCAATGCTATGAATTGTGAGTGCATTGCACACTAGGGCAGAACAAGTCTGCTGGACACCCACAGGGTTGGGTTGCTGTTTGGAGAAGTTAGGTGGTTGGTCATCTTACATCTTTAAAGTGTTGAGGAGAGTGCTATAAAAAAAGTGAGAGAGGAGCTACATATTTTATGGCTTTAAAAGTGTGAGGGAAAGCAAGCTACCTGTCTGCTGTCCCAAGGAGATTCTAGATGACTGGTGCAGTGCAAGAAAGGTGGAAATAAGATCGAACTCTGTACCAAATATGCTGATCGGAAACAAGAGGAATTTGAAAACAAAATCTTTTTATGGTTAGCTTTTTATCTATGGAATAGATTAAATTTAGAAATGGTAATAAACCAAGAAATATTGAACCTAAATTATAATTCCTCTGCTAAAGGGCTGAATAAAACCATCAAGTAAGGAAATCAGGGTGTCGTCCCCTGAGTGTGAGATGACCTAATCTTCATTTTCCTGCACACCTTATTTCCATAGGTTTGGTGACTGTTTTACACAGGCAGTAACACATCACTGCACAAAGTTTCAGACAGTGCCTTGACTAACAAATCAAGTTCACCAACTTTTGTAGTTGCGTTAGAATCGGTTCAAAGCACACAGTACCCCCATGTGCCCTCTCACAGAGAAGAGATGGAAGGGGTATGTGATAGAGCAGTGGGTCTGGCTGCTGTCTCTGGTCTGCTGAAGAGCAAAGGCTTGGCTTGTACAGCTGAAATAATTTCAGCATAAAATTCCTGTGGTGGCCTTGAATTACCACAGACAGACTTAGCCATTGGCACTTTTTGAGGACATGCTGCCAAAAGACCAGCTGCTTCCTGTAGGAGACCTGCCATCTGGAGCTTAGAGAGTGATCCCTTTGATAGACATCTCTGGCAATGGATGGTTTGCCGCATGCAATTTTTCCTCCTTTTTTTTTCCCCCCTGAAGTTTTGGAGGATTTCATATAGTAAACTTTGTGGGGAGATGTTAAAAGATTTCTCTTCTCTCTGGGTTGACAGTAGGGGAAGTTAACTGAATTACTGGTTGGGGAGGTCAAAGTTAGAAACTGTGGCAGAGGACTGAGAGATATCAGAGAGTAGCAGCCAGAAAGTATGTGAGTGGATGTAGTTTTATACAAGGGTGGTGACATGATTGTGTTCCTGATAGGAATCTATTAAGTAGCATTTTGTTTGGTATGGGATTAAAGATTGAAGAGAAAGAACTTTGAAACATGATTAAATCCTCTGTTGAGCTGGAACTGCTGAAGAAAGCAATGAAGTTGGGAGTGATTTAGACAAGCTTGGCTTCAAGCTGGATAGATGGAATTCCACTTACACCTAGAGAAATATAGAATAACAATAACATGGGATAAAGGACATAAAAGGGAACATGCACACACTAGCCAGAAGTTAATAAATATTGAACAGGGTATCAGTCTGGAGACAAGACTAGGTGGCATTGTAAAATCCCTGTGATAGAGAGCAAAGAGTAATGAAGCTGCATTCTCCTTGTGGGGTCTGACTGCTGACTCAAAATATGTAAAGATAAAAGATAGAAAAAAAATCTGATGCAGATTGTAGATCCACTTCTTCCTAGCAGAGCAGACCTATGCTTGAAGTATTGCACAGAGTGAAGACTCTGTAGAATAGACTACAGAAGAGTTAGGGGGAAATTATACTTCATTATGAATTAATTTCACGTGATCTTTTCCTACAGTTTAGTTCCAGCTCAGTTTATTCTGGAAGTGTTCCTGGGGCAAAGCAGGTTCCACATGGTGGCCACAAGCTGTGTGCTGTGGTGTAGGTCACTCACACCCTTCTACAAAAGCAGAATTGGTCCCTGGGGGTTTCTGCTCCAGTTCTCTTAGTTGTTGTAATGAACATTCTTAATACAATCCTGAACCATCCTCTTGAGCAGCAGGCAAATGTCCAGGGAGAGCTGATCCTTTTAAAAGCAAGGAAGATCTGGTCCTTTTGAAAGTAGCCCTGGGCTTCTCAGTGAGGACAAGAAGCAGGAGGGCAGCACATCCACCATTCCAGTGGATGCTGTGGTAAATCAACTGTTTGTGAATATTTTGCGCCTGATTTTTTTTTTGCTTTGCACTATTGTACCTCTGTCATCTTGGCTATCAAAGTGTAACTTATTCAGATAGTAATGGTCCTTGCCGTGACTTACACAAGTCCTACAATAACAGGACTCTGCTCTTACTTGAGATCTCACATTTACAGAATCATTCTGTAAAAGCCAGCTGTTTGTTTTCACGGTGGTATCAAGGAGTTCACAAAACTTGTGCCAAAGGCATAACATTGAATTAAATGAAAAGCTTTATTTTATTTTTATTTCATTTCATACATAGCTCTCATTCTTTGTAGTACAGCAAAATAATAAATAGTTGCTCCAGTTAATTAAAAGTAGAAGTACAATTTAATTACTCCATTTTCTGGAAACACTATTTGTTTTGTGCAGACTTCAAGACAAGCGAGATAATTTCTTTTACATAAAGGTTATATTATTAGGAAGTGAGAGGAGAATTCATCACAATCTAGTTTTACTCTTTGAGAGCTTCAAACTCTAAACTCTTTTACTTTATTGTGGTATGTGGGCCTGGCATAGGTAAAGCACACGATGGTGTTTACACATGATAACTCACTAAGGAAATTATTTTTGTCACACGAGGGAAGCTGTGCCATGCTGGAATACAGGTGGTGGTGTTGGAAATGTTTTATTATGAAGTGATGCAATACTCTTACTGCCATGTCAAATGTCACCATTATTCTTTCTGCTATGATTGCTGCAGTTATGAGAGATTACCAACACGTGTTGCCCACCCTCTGTGGAAGGATTAGTGAAGCCACAGCAGGAGCATTGGATAGAAATGTGTGTCTGGACAGCTGTGCCAGTTCTGTACTCGTAACACTGAGCTGCGTTCTCTGGGCCTGGGGCACACTTTTGTTTCTGCTGCAGGTGCACTGGTTTTTGACAGCAGCAGCAAGCAGGGCCAGTGTACTTGAGCATCTTTGTGGCATTTTGATGTGGTCTGCAGGGAACAAAACTCCCATGCCTTGCTTTCTTGCTTTTGTGAAGAGCAGCAGTTCCTAACTCGTTCATATGTGACGTTCTTGAAGAATCACAAAGAAAAGCCAAGGTAGAAATCTACAAACTCCCTTCTGAAGGCTGGTGGAACAAATCTGGCAACTATGAATGTGTGATTACCCAGTCTTTAACCCTGCCCTGGGCATTAGTTCTTGGCTGCTGTCAGAGGTAGGATGCTGGGTTGCCATGATTTTACCTATTTCCTTCTGCATTCTCTGTTTCATAAGCAGCAGGCAGGAGACTTGGAAACTCTTTATGAGGAAGCAAACTACAATGAAAATTAAAAGGAAAAGGATAATATTTTAACTCACTGTAAATGAGAAATAGAACAGATTGTCTAAATTTATTTTCTTTTTTTTCCCAAATGATACTGCAAGTGGTCCTTCAGAAGATATAGCAGTGATTTGTTAGGATTAGGCCTGCAACAGATGAAATAAAAAAATCGAAGTATCAAAGCATGAACACTGAAAGCTAGTTGAGGATGAGCAGTGTTAATGTAACTGGATCTTTCAAAAAATAGCAAATGGTAAAACTGCAACATAAATACCTTTGCTCAAAGCTTAATTCAATCTGAAAACAATATTGCATCTTTTTGTGTAGTATCAGCTTTTCATTTGCATTGTTACAAAGTTTTGCAGCCACCTGACTTTATCAACAGAGTGTTTCCGATTTATCAATTAATTGAATGGCTCTCCCTGTAAAATGGATCTGGCTATATAGATGTGAGCATAGAGAAGAAAATATATTTTTTTTAAATTTGCATACCTGAAAAATAGGAAAATAATTATTTTTTAGCTCAAAGATAATTTTTCACTGAAAGGATTTGTTTGGGAAAGTTATCAGAGAAGTGGAATTAGGGATGGAAGCCAGAACTTAAAAGTAACAATTTGCTCGTGTCGTAGTTAGTATCTGTTATATGCATTATATATATATTTTTTCTTAGGTGTTGTTCACACATTTTCATTTCTTATGCTAAGTTTAGGCTAATAACAGCTGTTTTATGCCAATAATGTAATTGCTTGATTAGAAGGGCTTTTCCTTCTATCAGTTTTCATCAGTTTTTCTTTTCCTTTGAACCTGATACAAGTAGGTACAGTATTCAAGATGTTATTCTAAGTAAAAATAAAACAAAAAAAGAAATCATGCTATGTAGTTCCTGTAAATAACTTGGTAGTCTTATTTCCCCTCAAAATTTCTAATAAGGAAAAGATTCAATGGTTGGGAGTCTGAAAGGACAGGTTTTGTAACATCCATTTTCTTTTATGTGTGCACTTCACACCTCCTATTGCAAAACAGGCATTTTTCACTGTAAGTGTTATTTGTTGATGCTTAAAGGTTCAATGAATAATTCAGCCCCTTTACCCTTCTTGCTTTGCTGCACACCTATTGAGCTCTCAGAGCACAGTTGTATCAATAAATTCTGACTTACTTTATGGCTCCAATTTCATGCCTGGCCTTTCCTAAGATGCATACAAGCAAAAATAAACAACTGAAAGAAAGAAAATACCTGTACAAATCGTTTTATGAAATCTCATGCACGTTCAATAAGCCCATCCCATCCCTCCTAAGTTGAAATGGATTGTTAAAATGAGTTTGCAATCCTTTGATCAGGCAAACACTGTTGTGTTACAACTCTGTCCACCAATATGAGGCAGAGAATTCAGAAATACAAGGGAGTTGCAGAGCACTGTGGGTGCAATTTTTAAAGGCCATGAGCACATAACTGTGTATGTGCATAAATAAGGGATGTATTATGGTGGGAAGTGGAACCACTGAGTCCTGCATTTAGGAAGCCTTATGTCTGCATGGGTGCACTTCATGGTGATTGCAGGTAGGTAGATCATCTGCCTGTGCTTCTAACTTTTCCATTGTGACAAAATATGAACAAAATCACCCTACCCTAGATTTAATTGTCAACAGTTTTCCAACTTGATCATTCACGTATTCTTTCATTCACTAATTATGTGCTGAAGGGTCACCAGGGGAAACAATGTGTTTTAACCTTCATTACAGAGGTATTGTCCATATTGGAAAAGTGAGGACTTCTTCAATAAGCATAATGTGAAAAGTGATTCATTCCTCAGTGTAGTCAAGATAATCATAGCCTGTCTCACAACAGAAGGCAGAGGTTTCTCCTCAGATGCCAGAAACGTTTGGGAACCTGAGTACCCTTGCAGTCGGTGGGATTTAGGGATCCATTATGATCCCACATTTAGTTCTTCTAGAAAGGTGAATCATACGATTAGCCACAATCACTTGAAACAAATCCAAATGGAAGATTTTGTTGTCCTCAGCAAATAATAAAAGGTGTTTATCATCATACTACTTAACCTTGCTTTATTTATGAGTGTTTAGTTAGAGTTAATGCCTGCAGTGATTAAATAAGATAGAAATTTACTCCTGTGCTGGAAGAGACTATTTAAAAACTTGTTTCTTGAGAGCTTCCTTCCTATGCATTTGTTTCAGTGGAGTAATCATCTGGACTCTTCTGAAAATGAAAGTCTGTTGGCATTTAAATTAGAATTTCTACTTTTGCTCAGTCACTGACTTGTGAGACAAACATCTTAGAGTTGGAATTGTTCAGGGGAAAAAGAGAATGTCCCTTTCAAAACTGCTGATTGTTTGTGAAAATAAATGGTAACAATAATTGAAGAGAAAGTATGATAAAATGCTGAAAGTATTACTTAAAGTCATATTTTTCTCTGTGATGAAGCAAAGGGATTTGATTCTCCTAAAGAAATAAAACCTCTGGCTGCTGCTGAGCTGTCCATAATGTCTGGATATTTGTGAGAAGTTCTGTTTTTTCTGAGTACCACTAGAAGACCTTGGCTGCTAAATTATTTGCTAGACCTCAAGGTATATTTAAATATAATTTTGTTTCTCCTCTTCCACATGAAAAAGAATATTGTTGACAAAAGTTGCTCAGAAAAATCTTTTCTGAAGAACAGTTATAATTTAAACACTAGCAGTGCAACTTCTCCCAATATACCCTAAAGGACAAGTCTTTAAGGGTTTCCTAAATGGAAAGACTCATGCAGGATAAGATAAAGTGAGAAGCTAATTTATTTAGTGTATTTTCTCACAAAGTTTAGATGTGCTCATTTGGGAGTTAATATTTCTGAAAATGGCGGAATGCTTTGGTTTGCCAGTTGTTATTTTCAGTGAGACCTTCATTTGACAGCAGTGCCTCTACTGTATATTACAATGGATAACTGAATTGTTATTTAGGTTTTTAAAAATCAGGGTTGCATGAAAAACAGATGGTTCTATGAGGTATCACTTAAACACTTTAAAAAGTTTTAATTGTTGCTCAGATACTTTAGGCTAAAAATGAGAACAGCTGCACTCTCATCTTGTGTTTTTTTCCCCCAGACTTTTAGTATCATTGTCTAAATATTGCCTGTTATTAAACTTGCTTGCTGCTTGTCTTAGTAATGTACTCATTTGTGGATGGCAATGCTGAGATATGAGTCCTCTAGAGCTCTCCAAAGGGGAAAAAATATTCCAGATAATGTTCCAAAAATATTTTAAGCCCTCTCATTTCCTGGGTATACCTAGCACGTACTATCAGGTTGGCATATTAATATTCTTTTTTTCAAAGAGTATTTTAGTGAAAAGTGCCTGTATGTCACTCACATTACCTAATTATATTCTGCTGTTCATATCTCATCAAACATGCAAGTTGTTGGGACAGCATTTCCAAGTTCTAGCAAATGGAAGTCACTACTTTTTTAACTGTAAATAGTTAATTTACTGTCGTTTTTTATTCCTCCAGAGGTAGAGGAAAAAAAGGAAGTCAGTTGATAGAGTAATAAAAAGACAGTTGCAAGGTTTTTACACTGGCTTTTACTACTGGCTTTGTGTGATTGATCTTTTTAGATGCTTCTTGTTTCATGACAGCAGTGGAAGCATAATGCAATTTCTGCTGTAAGAGTTATTTAAAATTATTATCCTCCAAATAGTACTATCTTTTTGGAGAATGGCACTATCACAATGATCACCTGGCCTCTCACAGTTTGTGCCATGTTACTGACCTAAGTGCCCATCCTGCCTGTGGGTCAGTGGGAAACACGTGCCTGCAATGAAAAATGCAAACATATGGATGTGGCAACAGTCAAAAGAGATTCACTGCAGTGAGTGCATGAATTCCATTTGTGTTCATGTTTTTAACCTTCTCTGAGTTTTTTCTCTCCAAAGCTTTGTATACATGTCTTAAGTGTAACTTTCAGCAGAGCCATGCTCCTGCTGACTGCAGAACACTGCTGTGGGGAGACGTGGCATCCCTGCAGCAGTGAGCCCACATCCACAGATTGCCAAAGGTATTGTTGCATCCTCTGCACTGTCATCCAAAGAGCACACACAGCTGTAATAGTCAGGAAGCCTGTGGCATGATCACTGTTGAAAGCAAGAATTGCTTTTTGTATATTTTCATTTGGTTTTCATATGCAAGTGAACCTTGATTTTATTTTCTCCCTAATTTAAGAATCCAAGATAGTTTCTCAGCTATAGGAAGAAGGCAGAGACCAGTACATACTATTTTTTAATATTTTTTTTAGAAATAGAAGTATTGCAATTACTTTTCTTTTTCATAGCTTTTCAAAACTTGTTGATTCTCTTAGTTAGGGGAGAGGATGTCTCTAGCCTGAACAAGTGTTCATTCACATGTTCTGCTTTTCTTTCATAATTTTCATGCAGACATAGTTGGAAGGATTGTGTTTAGACTCAATCAAAGAGTTGAAGTTTTGGTCCTCATTTCCTGCTCTGGGATGCAGGATGTCTGATACCTGCTCCTGCTGGGCCAGGTTCGTATACCTTTCATCCCATGATGTGAAGGATTTCACTCCTGACATCAGTCAGGTGTACAGATGTGATCCTTGGTGTGTGTATCAGTTTCCTGATAGCATCTGTCTGTAACAAGCTGGGATTTGCATACCCCTACAGATTTTTCTGTATCCTTCCTTCTAGAAGCACTTGTTTAATATAAAGCAAGGCACAAATAAATGGTCTAATGGCAGAGTCCTGCTTGACTCCTGTACTCTGAGCAAAAGATTTCTCATTAATTTATCAGACTCACATTCTCCATCCAACTCACAAGCTGCTCACTTGTTGCAGTAAGTCATTGAATAAGTCCATCTGTTTTCCTGTGTAAACTGTGCAAGTCTAAAGACAACCTCCTGAGTTAAAAAAATTCTGATGAGTACTCACAAATTTGCTGCTGATACAGTAAGAGGTGCTTTGCTGTCTCTGTTGATGCCTTTACTTGACTAAGCACAGTAAAATCTGTGGCCAACTGTTGCAGCAATAGAAGTTGCAATGAAGAAAACCTCTCGTGATATGTTGAACTCTATATGTAAGAGAACCTAAGCATATCAAATCAGAAAAGACTTTTTTTTTCTTGCCTTCTCACAGCTACCAATTTTAATTTCAGTGATTAAAGCACTTGTGATATTTAGCTCCTTGGGTTAACAATGAACAGAGTAATTTAAGCTGCACTGAAGGGCAGATTTTAAAGGTTAACATCTTCTGCATGCCGTTTTGATGAAAGCTTTGATGAAGACACAGTATTCAAAGAAATGAATGTTTATTAATTAGGAAGATTCATTGGCAGGTGTAATGGGATTTAAAAAAAAAAAAGTCGGGGAGAATTTTTTTCTTGCTTTTTCTTACCGAATGTAATTTGTACTGAATCTGATGATGAATAATTGAGATCAGATTTCCAAATTTCAGCATTGACCTAAATCAGCTCCTACTGAAATCACTGAATTCTAACCATGTTTTAAGACAAAGGTGGCTCTTCTCAGTCTTGTATGTATAGTTTGGGGTGGAGGTGGGGGGTGTGTCAATCAATGAACTGAGTGATCTTTATTAATTCTTTTAGTTCCTCAAGTTAATTTAGACCATTGAAAAATATTCAGAATATAATTTTAAAGAGACAAAAGACAAATTCCAGTTAGAAACAAGGGTGCATTCTTAGCAGCACTTTAGGATAAATCTCCCATGTTAACAGCTTTAAAGCAGTAAGAGTTGATTGTTTGCAACAGCATTAATTGTCAGCCATCATCATTTATGATGGAAATATTTCACTTACAATTAAAAATACTGGTAATACTGTAAAAGTGAGTGTTGAAGATATTAAAGCCCACTTACCTAAGAGGCAAATATTCACGTTTCACTGTCTGCCCTTCAAGTTGCACAGTATGACCTGATTTCCTTCTAGGAAAATTATATGCATTAGGAATAATTAATATTCCCTGTTGAGACCTCTACTAAGGTAGTGTACTAGAAGAAACAAAATTATTTATTTCCCCTCTCATGCCTAGCCTGATCTCTAACTGCAATAGCAGTTGACTCAACTTTTGTTTTTCCAAGAGATAGTGATCTACACTGCTATCAACTCTTAAGGGAAATTCATTGTAATGGGTCACTGAAGTGCACTAGATAAAATCTTTTGTGTCTTCTGGCACTGTTTCTGTTTTCTGACAGGGTTTTTGAAGGATGCTGTGGAAGTTTGATATAGTTGCTGTTCACTTCTTTGAGATTAGGATGTGTTGATCACCAGGCTGCTTTGAAAATCTAGCCTTTAGAGAGGATTTACAGAAGCAATTAAGTAACCTGGAAGCAGTACTTCTCTTATAATTCATGGACAGCAGAATACAAGTGAAGGGGAAAAAAAGTGGGGAAAAAAAAAGATAAGCTTTTAGACATGTGAATGACTTTGAAAATTCCCCTTCATTTAGGATGAAAGATTAGACTGATCTGATAGTTCTGCTTCTGGGTTTCTTCTCCTGTCTTTGAGTTGCTTTGGACTGTTCAAGCAAATCCTGGGGATTTCTACTGCTCCTTGTTGCTTATGAATGTACACTAGTTAAGACAAAATGGAATGAGTAATTCTTCATGAAATTTAAAATTTTGAATTATATCTTCATTTACAGTGCATGTTATCTTTCTTGAAAATAATCCTAATAAATTCAGTAGAAATCAACCTGAGAAATAGTCTGCTGTAACTCCACTAGGAATTTCTGATTTGAGTCTGATACAGGGCTATAGCAGCTTTACACATTGTAGAAGCATTCAAGAGCTGTTCAACCCAAGGTGTCAAATTCAGAAATGGCATTAGATTGCCTAGTTCTACACAGTTTTCGAGATTAGGCTGCTAGGATCCAAGCTTGCACACACAATGTTTATTTTTCTTTCTATTCTATATTAGAAGAAGGATGTCTCCCTTTCTTTGATTTCAGATTATGTATGATGATTCTATATTGTGATTTCTGAAAAGATTCCCATTGTGTTTGTATCAAGCCTGGCAGTCTTCTCTTAGGTTGAGCAGGCTTTTTCATTCACATGCCACATTTGCTGAGCTCTCAAGCTCATAGGTTGTTTTTGAAACGTGGAAATAGATGACAATACAGAAGCAGTCAGAATTCAAAAGAGAAGGTATTTGGGTGTTGGGTGTATTTATGCATTTTACTGGAGCATCTCTAGTTCAAACTTTGTGAATGTGAAGCTGCAGCTGGAGTGTTGAACTGCAAGTCTAAACATGGCTGAGCAGAAAATATCTCCATATTCATGACACAGCAGAAAACTGTGCCACCTCATTAAAAAAAAATTGAGCTGAAAACTGAAGGCACATAATGTTTTCAGAAGAAACCACTTTATTTCAGTCTTCTAAGAAGAATTCAAAGGAAATAGTTTTCTTTTTAAAAAGATAAGCCTAAGTTTTCCTGTAAAAAAAGCTTCCAAAATATTCGTCTTCATTTTTATGTCTCAGTTTCCATTGACAGCGCCTTAAGATACTCACTTAATTTTGTCTTTTTTCCCCTTCTTTAAAAGCAGAGTAATGAGATTTAATTGCATCAAAGTATTGTGAAGAATCAGAAAACAGCTGAAAGGAAGGACCTTAAAAAGTAGTAAATAGTATTACTTGGTTTTAAATGTCTTCATTAAGTGAAAGGCTCAAGTTTCAAAATGACAAATTAATTGTTTAGATTTTTTTTCTGAAGGCATAGGCTCAGTTAAATCATGTACCAAAGAAAGCAGTGTGAGAATGGTATGGAAATAAAAAAAAAATCAATCAAATAATAAGGCACATGAGCAGAGTGAATGCATAGAGGGCGAAATTAATGAGCGCCTTCCGGTGGCACAGCCTGAAACTGTGTCATGGCACTGGGCTGTATTAATGTAAATGGTATGACAGCATGATTCTAGCAGTTGTAGTTCTGCTAATTGTTTGTGTTCATGGTTTAATGATGCTTGAAAGAAATGGTGCATTTCTCGGTAAAATACATCTCACTGACACTTAAGCCAGCATTATGTTCAGCACTGAACCGAGTGACTGTGAGCTGTGTGTAGCTTCTTTGCAAGTGTTTGAAGCAATGGTAACCTTTGAGATTCCCTGAGGGAAGGAGAGTGTTATTCTCTTGATTTAAAATATATTACAACTGTTCACATGCTAAGCAACATATGCATTAGAGAGATTGCTGTAGGCTTGCAGGAAAGTTTGCACCTCTTCCATGATAATATTTCCAAGTGCCTTTCTGAGCATACCTGTGCATTTTATCCTTCTTGCAGGACTTCTTGTTCTCATCTAACTGGGCTTAACTTAATGGGAAGAAGAGAGCTTCAAAGATGAAATTTGCTAATGTGGATAAGGAGTTCTATTTCAAATGTCCTTTTAAAACAAGAATATTAACATCCAGCAGCAGCACACACATAATTACCTTATATAGGAACACAGGACAGAAAAATTGGTGTATCTGCAATTGAACATAGTGCCACAGGAAAGGCTGGTGATACCCACAAAGTCCCAACCCCACACACAGGACAGGTGCAGCTGTCTCTGGCAGTCTCAAAACCTGTTGTAAAAGACTCGAGGCAGAACCTTTAACATGCCACTAGGGGAGAGGACAATAATGCTGCTGGTGTCCCAGGTCTCTGCAACATCGGTGTCAGCATTAAATAAAACTCCCTTATATAACCCCGCAGTACCAAAGCCCCAGTGATGCCAATGACCTAATGGAAGCAAAGGAGTCCCTGCTGTGCCCAAAACTGGCCATTGGTTTGTTCAGGTGTGAGAGCTGATACACACCAAGTACTCAGAAATATTGGTACCCCTAACTCATGCTAGTTTACCTTGCTTTACATCCTATTTGCAAATGTAGCAGTTGCACAGTTGCAGCACTATCAGCACATATAATACAACAGAAGTTATCTCCCTGGTTTTCCAACACCAAGATACTCTGTGCAGGCCAAGAGATGAAGAGCACTTTTTTCCCTCTGTTTGTTTTTGTGGATTTTTTTTGGTAGATTTTAAAGTTGGAGGCGGTGTTTATTGTGGGTGTGCATTGACAGACTTTGGAAATCTTTTCCCACTTAATACCCATGAAAAAGGAACCAAGGACCAGTTTCTTAAGATTTAAATTCTCACTGAGTCACATGGAAGGATTTCAGGATGGGGATTGTTGCTGATACTGGCTCACCTTGTCTTGCATAGAATTTTTAGCTGTACGTGTGGTTTTGACAGTCATTTTGAAGGGTGAGAAATGGCTCCATATTTGCATTTTTAACATTCATTATGGAGAAGCTAGAAGCCTGTGGTTTTCAATTGCCTTTCTAAAAAGTGGTCAGATGATGAAGACAATCTGTTTAACAAACTGGCATATAAGATAGCTCTCTCCGTATGTCACACATTTGCCATTCCATCTGCTGGGTAATAAAGCCAGCAAAAACCCAGCCTGACCAGCCCCTTAGGTGATCTTCTTATTGTCTTCCACAAAACACCAGAAAAAGTGACAAAATCATTTAAACTTTAAGATACTTTGTTTCATTTTGTGCTTCCTGTTGTTCTTGATACTAAATAATGTAGTAAACACATAATAAGTATAAATTATGTGTTTAAAGTAAGCAGTACTTTTTACTCTTTGTCCTTAAAGAAGGAAATATGGGGGGGTTGTGAGAATATGATGCTCCTCACTAATGATTTATAATAGGAACAATAGGTTAGTGCTTTTTATTTTTTTTAGGTCAATTAATGTTAGTGAAGAAGAGTCAGACTCACAATATTGGAAGAGGATGACCATGTTAGGTCATAGCATAAGCAGTAACAGGGGCAGACAGAGGGAAAGCTGTCTGCGTGGTTGAGAAAAATACAGAGAAAAATACAGAAACACAGAAAAATACAAAGATAAGTTAAGCAAAACACCAGTTTGCCAAACAACATTTTTAATATGCACTTTTCATGTAACGGAAAATAAAAAACTTTTTCAATAATTGTTTGGAATGTATTTTTCTACCTAAACAAAACAAAAAAAAATCTAGCTGATAAGCTGCTGTAAGATTGGCATTTAATACTGGGGTGTTTCAGAACTTCTTTGATATATGGTTCAGCAGTTCTTTTACAGTCTTCCACTAAATTTAGTATTGTTGATTGCCAGATGATATTAAGGATTCCTGACAACAGTCAAAACTGGGTTCATTGTACTCTTTATAGTGAATTTGATCATCTTTGTATGCAGCGTTCATCTCACAGTTGTCAAAGAAAAACACTTGTAAAAACTTAGTGGTAACTAGGACTTCTAGTAAAGATGCCTTCTACCCCTCATAACAGGTAAAAAGATCTCAACCAGGTGTTTTAGCTGTAATCCAGCTACACAGCTGGACAAGCACAGCAATAAAGTGAAAGTTCATATTACAGCATTATTAGGAAGTAAATACTTTCAGAATGCACTGTGGAAAATTGAGCTTTAAGGAAAAGTGTTTTAGTTAGGCAGGAGTCTGCCAGAAAATCCCTTCAATTTTTGAGAATTATTTGGGAAGTTAGAGGAGATAGTAGCAGAAGTTGATGATTTATTAGATGTTTGACTATAAGATGTTCTCAAGTCAAAGATGTGATCACTAGCTTCAAAATTGTTACTTATGTCCTTAATGGAGTTGGTCTTCTCTAATATTTTAGTTTTGTGACACAATTAGAAAGGTACAAGCACAACACAGATTTGCTTTGAACTTTTTCAATTAACTCTTGCAGAAGTCCTCAAGTTGTGTGCATGAAATAGTGCATCGTTGCAGCCCATCTGAGGTGGCCAAAGCTCTTGTCTCAAGTGCTAACAGATGGGTACTAAGAAGTCCTTGGTGAATGCATTGTCCTTTGGAGGGACATCTGTGTGTGGCATTGCTACCACGCCCTGATCTAATGTCAGAAATCCAGGTACGCGTTGGAGAAGTTCACTCTCCTGCTTGGGGAAGCTCCTCTTTCTGCAGGCATGGAGTGGGACAACCATTCATTCTCAGTTCACAGCTCCATAAAAAAGATGCTGTTTCTCCAGCCCAACTTTTTTTTTTTTTTATATGAGGATAAATACATTAATTCTTGAGCCAAAATTTATCCTTTGACAGGCACAATTTTGCAACATATGTTAGCCACTCAAGTCTCAGTGCCATGAAGACCACATAAGAGCTTCCAGAAAAAAAGGGGCTGCAAGAAAATGAAGTATTGCAATTTCCTTCTGTTGAAGCAAAGGAACTTCCCATGGCTATATCCCTGCACTGATACCCTGGAACTGAACTTCAGTTTCTGTGCTGTTTCCAGTTTGTATCAGTGCTTGCAGAAATCTTCAAGTAGGAAGAGCTTCTGTTCCTGACTAAAGTACTTGAAACCTAACTCTTATGAAGCACTATAGAGAATAGAGGGATGGCTTCTATTTTTTCCTGAAGAGCAGATGTTGCTGAAACAGAGTGTAAACATGGATGGATACTGCTGTGATGAGAGCATTATAAAAGTACCTATAACACAATGAAGGGCTACTCCTGCAGGGAAGACTGGAATATGTTGTTTAAAACTTGGCAAAAAGGAGAGAGTTCAGCTTTTGATTACTTTTTTTTAAGTCAGCATAAAACTCTGTGGCAGGCTGTTCTAGGAGTGATTATTATCTATTGATTGTATAATACAAAGTATTATATTATGTTATGTTATCAGTGATTATATTATCTTGAGTAGTACCCCAGAGGAGAGAATTTTCATTCCTTCCCTGCAGATCCCTAAGTGTTTGAACTCTTTTAAAGGAGCATACCTTAGCACTTTCATGGTCCTCATTAAAAATAAATAAATAGCAGATTTTTTGAAGATCATTTTAAGGTTTTGGGAGTAAGAAACTGTGAACTGAAGAGTCCACTGTGTATCACAATTCAAATTCCATTTAAGCTGTTTGTAGAAACAAGTTTGATAAATAGTATTTTCATTTGAGATTGAAGTTTGTATGGGAGAGATTGGTGGTATAGGACTTGAAAGTTAAATACTACATTGTTCACTCCTTTACAAAATAGAGATTGCATTTTTTAACTTTGCTGTATTTTTTCTTACTCTCAAAGTTGACTTAAAATCTCATGTTTCTGTATATGTTTTTGTGTGCATAATTGTTGTTTTTTCCAATACATCTCTGTAGTGATCTGTCTTTTTATGTTGTAAAAGCATGTCCTTGCAGTTACTTCAGAAATTGTTCCAATGCCTTCTCAGTTGCCTTTGTAGCCTAACGTGAACTCTTTTTTCCTCCTCTGGGAGAAAACCTGGATTGAATTTTTTCCTTAACTGAAGAATTTGAAGTCCCAGTTTCCACCTCCCATCCTAGATATTCCACCTATATTAAGAGGTGGCTTACTTTCAGGCTTTCCTGTTGATTCTTTTCTGTGTTTTGTTTCAAACATGTATGGGCTTTTTTGTAACGGAGGAATTCAAAAGAGGATATATAGGTGGCTGTGAACATTTGGGAAAGTAATGCCGGTATTTTAATCCCTATTTCAGTATATTTTCGAGTTTTCATAAAGAAATACCAATAGGAAAAATGATGGGTCTTATCTCAGAATATTGTGTAGCCCTGTGGTTATAATCCTTGCTCAGATATGGGACTTCACATTCATTCTTTTTAATATGAAGATTCAAATCTGTTTTGTCTTGAGCTGGAGATATTTGATACTCTCCACTGTTCTCTGAACGAAGACTTTGTGCTGAACAAAAGGAAGTGTCTCATAGTTACCTTCTCCTAAAGGGATTCACAGGGTTGTTTTATTTGGCTTTAACTTTAAACCACCATTTTCCCTTTCTGCAAGGGTGAAGGATGCATATTGTCTCTGATAGGGACCCTCATGACTGCAGTTTCTCAGATAAAAAGGGCTACCGTAAAAATAAATACTTTATAGAGTGCTCAAAATTTTCTGTGGTATGTATGTCTCTTTTCACCAGTGTATGGGTGAATTTGTTGTGTGTTTTGAAATTCTGGGGGAGAATGGGAGAAGTTAAGAGTTCCTAACATAAGTTTAATTAGGTAGAAAAAGTGAAATCAAAGTGAAGGGTGACGAGGTTTTGACAGATTCTGTGGTACATTCTGTGGTAATAAATATTTGAAACATTTCCTCTCAGAAGTTCTTTAGGTTATTAGAGAATGTTTCATTTTCTGAAACCTTAGTATTTCTTTTGCCTATTACAGTTATTTGATATTTGTGCAGCATTTTTTCACAGCTAGTGCAAAACAAAGTATTCCATTATGTTGGATCTTCTACTTCCTGGAAGAAAGGGAGCTTGGCTTTGTGTGTTGATCCATCCATCTGTAATGTGTACATTTGTAGTGCTCTACTGTGAGTTCAAATACCTAAAGCTGCATACAGGAATAGATTATATGTAATATAATGCATAATATAATATAATATAGTTTAATATGTGCATAAGCACCTTTTATGCCAGAAAATGTATTTTTAGCTATTGCAGGGATTCTTTTGTCATTTACATCTTTTCACCAGAGGCTCAAAATTGATCCTAGCATTTATGCAAATGCCATATTCAGTATTTTCTCTGTGATCGTAACTTGTGACCTTAGGCTTTAATCTTCATATGCAGTCCTCGCATACTTAGTGCTCACATTATTCATGTCTACTGTCACTGCAAAGTCATCCAAATTGTATTTATGGAATTTATATGTGCCATGGTGTACTGACAGTTTTATGGGGGAAATTAATCAGAGCATCTAGAGATAAGTTTGTTACTTGCTACTTTCTTCTCATCTCTCTGCTCCATTATAATTAATCAGCTTTTTTTCTTTTTTTATAGCAGGCTGACATAATTTTAATGATGTTTCTTCTGTGCAAGCTTTAATTATATTTTATAATCTATGTTACATTATACTTTCTCCTTCCTTGTGCTAACAGGGTGATAATCTGTAAAATGATGCTTGTCTTCAGGCTTGTGCAGACAAGGAGTGATGAACAATATAGACACAAGCTGTTTTTCTCTTGAAAGGGATGTCAGCCATCAATGTAGCTTTACTTGCTCTCAAGCTGATGGTATTCTTGATAAAATGGAATTCTTCTTTCCAAGTAACATGGCCAGAAGTGAAAGGGAAATACTGTACAAAGGCTTATTATATTTAATTATTGCAACTGTGTCACCTGAAGTAGAAGACACTAGTGTGGTCCTGGTTTGTTTGTCATGCTGCATGTTTTCAGTAGTAGGATTTTAGCACTCATGTTGCTCTGAACATTAAATTTTTTCCAGCATGATGGCATGAGAAGGCAGCTCAGCTGCTTCAGTGTTAAAATGAATTCACAAATCAAGTGATGTAGGTTCATTGATGAACATAGTGGGTATAGATTTATAGTTTAATTCTGGGCAGCTTGAGTGTCAAAGCTCACAGGTATAAATGACATTTTTATACAAGTTTAAGATCAGATTTTGCTAAATTGATGGTCTTACCATCACAGGAGTATTCACAAGAACTTGGGGTTGATATCCATTTCAGTCTCACCTGGTTTTGGAAAGCAAGATTTTGGGGTCAAGGTACAGCAGCATCAATACTTAACAGTCTGTGGTGACTCAAATAGGTTGGATACTGTGATTTACAAGCCAAAGTTAAATCTCTGTTATCTAATGCCCAGCTGAACAGCCCAAGTGCAGAATGCCTATTATTTGCTAAATGAGAAGTAGAGTACATTTAAGGTAGGGTCAACTTCTTTTGACCTTCTAAAGGAATATAGCTCAAACAGAAATCCGGCTCGTACCAAAAGTAGCTACTTAGTGTAAAAGTGCTGCCAGGATTTCATTTTTTTTTTCAGAAAAGAGGCACTTAGCAAGCATTGCATCTAAATTCTGCAGTGTCTTTTGCCTTGAGGGATATGCAGAGAGGTGTCAAATCAGGCCACTTCTACCTATTTATCTATTTAAAATCAGCACGTTTGTGTTCCCCGAGGTTGTGAGAGCAAAAATATGTCAAACGTCACATACAGGTTTTAAAATAAAGGTGGGGGAATAATCCAGAGAAATGAAGTTTAGCTTTCTATTCATAAATGCAGAGGTTTATTTTTACAACTCTGCACTGAGATTTCTGTAAGGTAATCTCATTCATGGCCTACCATTTAAAATTCTTGTCTTACTTATGCTAACATAAATGAAGAGAAACTGAAGTAGTTACCTCTGTATCACAAAAAGCAGATGCAGAGTTTCTGATAAATGACTAGGCCTCAGATTTTTGATGAGTGATGAAGATAGGAAGGTTTTTGTCATTGCTGGCTATATCCATTTTTTAACTTGCTTTTCTCTCACCTGACATTTGAGTGCTCTTACCCTCCCCTTCCTTTTCCCCTTTCCCCTTTATTTCTTTCTCACAGATACCTGGCTTCAGTTCACCCATTGCTATTTATTTTCACTCACTCCTCTTGCCTGTACTTTTTACTTTTCTTGCACCTATTTATTTCCTGCACCTATTGTTTGCATTCTTTGCAAGGAAGAAGTGGTGCTTTCTATATGCCTGGAATATCATAATGCAGAAAACTTTACTTCCCATTCCATACTTGATGAATAAGATGAAATTTGCTGCAGAGTAAAACTTCTGCATATTTTAATATAAAGCAAAAATGTTAAAAGATTGTGGATTTTATCTTTTAACAAAAATGTTTTAAAATTATGTTTTTTCACCTTTATATTATTCTAAAATCAACACAGTGTTAAATAACCTTTTTTGATAGCTGTAAAGATATCAGAATGATGGTTTAAATTATTGGATCTCGGGGCAACATCTCATCTTTTACTGTATTATCTGATGATTTACTCTGTTCTTAAAATTGATCTTATGTTCCTGCAGCAATCAATAAGAGTTGGTTGCAAACAGTTTAGTCAGGCTTTCCTTAAACTCTTCACAGAACGTTAAAGGATGATGAGTGAAAATCACAAACCTTCTGCAGCTGAAGTTTTCTCGTTTTTTTTCTCTTGTTGCTTAATACAGTTTTTTTCCTCCCCTGTCTATAAAGCACTGAAAATTTTGCTGTGCTTAAAATGAATTACAGCGTGATTTAAAACTTGTGGACAAGGTTAAAAAATAGGCTGGAGAGTCTCAACAGCCCTTGGCTGTGCATATCTATAAGACACAAACACAGCTTTAATTCCATGTTCCTAACTGTGATATGGATCAGTGGGATGGGAGCAGCTCAAATTGTGATTCAGGAGTAGTGGCTGGGTAAGTCCTGATACTTGTTCCAATTAAAGGTACCATGAATATATTAAAGCAAGCTACACTCAGCACAATGTTTCAGTTGACCATTCCGTAAGAATTCCATAGGAAGGACCACATGTGCTGTAATACTTGTGTCAGTTAATAATTATCAGAGTGTGAAAGTTGGAGGAGTGTGTCTATGTGGTTGTTTGCTGGTTTATAACTGGCAGAAATAAGAGAATGTCATTTGTGGTGCCTCTTAGGTTTTCTTTTGAAGAGGGCTTTCATTGTTTCTCCATAAATCACTTTGTCATGGATGCAGTGACACACTTTACTCTTAAGAGAGAAGTAGCAATATGTTTATTGATAGAAAACAGTGGTTAAACACGGTTTGATAGTAGATGTGGCTGTGGTTTAACAAGATTAGATAGCAAGGTACACATTATTTACTTCATGGAGGACAGGGTCAGACAAAACTGCCAAGGAGACCCTCCTGTTGCATCATGGGGTTCGGAAAGGACCCCCTTGCATTCTTAGTTATTTTCTGGGGAGAGTTTAGGTGTGTCTGGATCCAGATTTGGTCAGTGGTTTATGTCTAAAGGATTGTATGTGCACAGTCAATCGTTCATCTCACTTAGCTAAGATTTCAAAGTCTCAGCAAACATATTCCCAGTTCACTTACCGAGTACCTGGCACAATAAGGATTCTCTCAGCCTCGAGGACCAACCTTGAGGGGTGTCTCTGGTCTTGGTGTGCAGCCCACTGTCATGCAGGAGAGTCCAGCAGGCTGTGGACTGCCCTCTATTTATGGAGTGAAATGACTGAGTTATATTTGTAGCTGTATTTTGGTTGGTACATTGTCGACTGGCCCTTAGCTGTTGAGAAAGATTTACAGCCCTCAGCTTAAGCCAGGTGTGACTATCCTGACTGCCACAGGGGGCTAGTGCTAAAGCAGAATGGGGTGGGGGGACACACGGCCACACTCCTTTCTTATGGTAGTTATAATTTTCACTTCACTGCACACTTTCTTGTGAGACCTGTCACCTGCATGTTAGGATAGTTAAGAAGAGACTTTCAGTTCACCTCTTAACCATGCCTAACTTCATCCCCAGCTTGAAAGTATTTCCTCTGTTCCATTGTACTTCAGAAATATTCATGGTCCTGGATACTCATATGTAAAGAATAAAAACCCAAGCCCAAGACTAAGTTTTGTGGCACAGGTAAGTTCACCTTTTATCTTCCTACATTTTTAATAATTAATTCTTGCTAAGACCTTTTCTTTTGTCTGTAAGTGCGCTTTAATTCATTTTAATAATTCTTTTCTCCTGTGGCACTCTGACACAAGCAATCAAACCTCACTGCAGGCATGAACCTTACACTGCGAGACGGTTTCTCACTTCAGACAAATCACATCCATTACTTCACAATTTTGCTTCCCAGTTCAGTAGTGTGCTTGGAGGATCTCAGACGTGTGTGACAGATGCAATCCTCTTTTCATGGATGTGGGCTGGCTGGCCCTTCACTGCATATAATCTTTCTCTCTTATTAATGTGTCCTCACAGCTGAAGACAGAAACATTTCTTCATCTTGTTGGTTTTTTTGCCTGTGAAGATATCTGCACATACTGGATATCTCTTGGAGTTTGTTCAGGATGTATGACAAATCAACTTGCCAAAGGTTTACCTCTTTTCCTCATTCATTTCTGGGTCTGTGACCTTCTAATTGTTTCAGTGCATCTTTCAGGTCTTGGTTACCAGCACAATGAACTCTCTAATTGATTCCAGGATATTAAATATTTAGTCCATGCCTAAAGTCATGACCCATTATCAAGAGTTCTTTTGCCTTGTGGTAATGAAAATAGTAAGTAAAGCACTTCTCCATCAGAAAGATATCTCTCTCAGGGGATCACCTTCAGCTTTCACTGTTAAAAAAATTGGCAGAGACTTCAACCTCTCAGCAATTTGATTTCATCTGTCACCACGATGTCACTTTTGTCCCTTAATGGTCTTACTGTCTCTTCATCATGCTGCTCATATCCTGGATTTTTAAAGACTTGCTTCCAATTCATCATTATTTTCTATGCTATTTTTATTTCACTGGCTGCTTTTATATCTGCTCATCCATGCTGAGATTCTAATTTAATTGTGTGTCTTTCACTCAGCCTCCTTCACTAATATTCATACATTCCAGTAAGGTATTTTCTCAGTCCTTTTGTCAATCTGCTTTTCCAGGCAAATGTCACAGAGCTGTGGCATGGCAGCAATGTATTATTTACTTTCTAACTCCTATAGTAAGTGTCAGTACTATCTTGTACATTCAGTTAATCTTTCTCAATTCTTCTCTTCACTTATTCTTACTTTTCTGCCTCAGTCTGTTTGCTTCCACATGGTTTTAGCTACACCAAGCCTTGACAGTATGTCTTCTTCCTGACCTAACTACTTCTTTAATAAAATCTGTGTTGCTGAGATTCCTCTCTGCCTTAAAACACACTGTCATTTTCATTCTATTCCCTTGAAATTTGATTTACATGTTGAATTTAACCACTTTCCAGATATTCTAGCTTATTGTACCCACTGGTCTTATTACTTCAAATAGGTGCAATCTAGGCTCTATGTGTCTGGTTAATTCAAATTTTACACTGTTATCATTTCAACCTTTTAAAATGCTATTTTTTTTTTATCATTTTGTAGTCCAGTTGTTCTTTCTTCTGAGAATAGGGGCAACAATCTATCCCTATAACTAACTCACCATCTGAAGCATTTTCAGCCACCATCCATACTGGTTCTTTTCTGTCCACATTTCTCTCCTGGTCATTTCTTAAGGAATTCTAAGTCCTCCTTGATAAATCAGACTCTGTCTTTTCCTTTGTTGTTACCAATGTAGCATATATCCATAGTCTCATTTTCTGGAATATAATACTGAATATCTTCCAGATGCTTTTTGTCATCATATGGTAAAGAGAACTCCATGGAGTTTTTAACTGGGAAGTCAACAGGGGTAAGAATTCAAGTATCAGCTGTTCTTCAGAAGACTTATACCTAATGGTGATGAGTGGAATGAGTGGAAACACAGATCACCTTGCATTCTAGGGTATACCAGAGTAACTCTCAAGTCATTGTCCAACAACTTATTTTCACATAGAAAATATAATGTAAAGCAGAGCCACCCATTCAGATGTTTCCCTCTGATACTCATTTAGGACAACTTCCAGGCACCTCAGTGTTGGGACTTCACTGAACCTTCAGCTGTCCCAGGTGCATCACCTCCCAACTCCCTGTGCACTCCCAGCCCACTCACTGGTGGGGTGGTGTGAGGAGCAGAAAAGACCTTGATGCTGTGCAAGCGCTGCTCAGCAAGAGCTTGTTGGAAAGTAAAAAAGAAGAAAGGCCCGGTGGCTCCGGCGGGGGGGAGAAAATTGCAGTCCAAAACTGATGTGGTTGATAAGAGCAAACTCCGTTTATTGGCAATCCAGAGGCACTTATATAGTACACCAGCTTGTTAACTCTTAAGTGGCTTAAAGCTTATCAAAGCTAATTTCTACTTCTACATAATTGGACTTACATTAGCAAGCTTCTACAGTTATGTTTTGTTATGATTAAAAGAATTCAGAGTTCACCTCCCTTCTCCGGGTCTTGTCTGAACAGCTGCAAATCTTCAAACTCCCTCTTTGTTTCTCAGACCTTTTTCTCGCACAGGCCTTTTTCTCATGCAGAGTTTTTGCTTGTACAGTCCTTTTATTGATCCCAATAATTCTATTTTCCAACAAGAACTAAAACATCCTTTTGAGTCTTACCAGCACTGCTTTGGTCACAAACCCTAAACACAGCATGATACAAGCTACTGTGAAGAAGTTAAACTCAGTTGTAGCCAAAACTGATAGAACTGTGGTAAATATTTGCAGTGCTTCAATAGGGTCCTGGGTCTAAAGCTGTGGCCCACCCATTACGAAAAAGTTGCATGCTGTGGTCTCCAAAGGCTTTGCACCAAGGGACAATGGAAATAAAAGAGATAAGTTGAGCATATAGATTTCTGGAGCTCAGAGACAAGCATCTTCTGTAGCAAAGATGTAGCATCTGATGCTTCCATTAAAGAATAAATATAATTATATACTGTCAAGTTTGAAAAGACTTTTGATTGATTTACTTATAAAGCATAATTTTAAGTAGAATTGACACTTGATATTTACTGCGTATTAACACTTCTAAGTATGGTTGCACCAGCAGGCATAATGTGAAGCCCTATGAGGAAAATATGTGCTTGACAAGACTCAGAATGGGCTTATTATTAGTATGGCTGTATTTCATAAATGTTTCATGCTGACCCAAGGATATGCTTGTGTGCAAACAGAATGCGAACACTTCTGTTTAAACAGGTTTCCTTGTGACTTTGTAATAGCCTTTTATTTCATATAACTCAGACGAGATGTTTAAAGAACCAAATGTGCTATGTTTTGGGGGTTTTTTATGTTTCATTTGATAAATTCTGTTTACACATTTGCTGCATTCTGTCTATTCCTCTGTAACCACACGCAATGCTTGGTGCATGACTAGTACCACGTTTACCTGTGTTCACTTCCCTGCTGTTATTGCTTAAGATGATGTGCCTGTTTAGCACTACCAGAAAGCTCATCAGGGTCTACCCTTAGTTTGGCAGCAGCAAGGCTGTAAAGGGTGTAACTCTTGGAAACAGTGATTGAATGTATTTCTAGAGTCAAAAACTGTTCATAATGTTTCCAGTTTGGTGTATCTGCAATTTGGTGTCACCCCTACTCTCTTCCTTTTTTTCACCTCTCTCTTCAAGTTGCAATTTCTCTTCTTTTCTGGGAAGCTAAGTGCGATGTTTTAGTATAGTTGTTTAGATTTTTAAAGGTCAGAAAACATGGATATTCTTTGTTCAGTTTTTAACAAAAATTAAAAATGGCTCCAGTTTCCATCGAATTGGTGGAATACACTGGTCTTGGGGACAGGAAAAAAATGGGGAATGGTTTTATCATAATGATTCATAATTTTTTGTATCAAAATTACTCTCTGAGTTGTAAAAACATAGCCCTCTAATTGTTTGCCTGTTCTGTCCTTCCATGTAGGTGCTATGGAGGTAGGCTCCTAGGAGGTTTTTTTTCATTTTGTTGCAGGGAACATGGACTAAAATAAACTCAGTAGTGACGCACACAACTACTTTTTGCATGAGCAGCATTAAATCTATCCATTGGATAGATTAATCTGAGTCTGGATCAATCTGCCCAGCCTCAGCATACTTTTTTTTCAGAGGATATTAGGCTAAAGAGAAGAAGCCAGTAAAGTTGTGTTTTAATCAATCACATTGCATTGAAGACAAACTTTTTTTGGGAGAGAGAGGGGCAATTCTAATCTTTGTGGTGTGGTAGCATGAGAAGCAGAGGTCATCTTCTCTCTGTACAATGAAAGTAGTGCTGTATATGTAAATAAAATGTTCAGCTTACTTTGTACCAAAGAAGTAAAACACATTGAAATTCAATATATGTTTAAGATGAAGTGTTATTGCATGTGGGCCGTTGCACAGCATGCCTTTGAGAGATTGCTGAGAGTAAAGAAAGATACTGCCTAAATGACAGGTCAGAAGAATCGTCAGGTTGCAGCAAGTCATCATTTAAAAAAAAATGAATTTGGCATGTATATTTTGTATAGCTTTAAAGCAATAGCAGAAGGAAATTATGTTCCATATACAGGATTTCCCAGTCAGTTTAAATAGCCCTGCCTTTGTTATAGGCATAATAAATTTGCTGAATTGCAATTAATTTAGCTTTCCACAGAAGGAAATTGTTCATCTGAGCTATTCTTTGTACTTAACACTTACCTGCCTCATTTTTTATAACAAAAAAAAAACCCTGACTTGGTGGGAATTTACTTGCAGCTCAAAGGCAAAATTGAACATTTGTTTATTTCTCACATCTGGTTAGGTAAAATAACACCTTAAGGAAGTTCTTACCAAGAAAATGAATTTTTTTGTGAATGTTTCAACCAATGTTGGTAGGAATAAACATAAGTGTGTGTGTGTCAGATAACGTCTGGAATAAAAAAGGTTAAGAATCACATTCTGGTGCCTCTGATTAAGGGTAGTAGCTGTATCATTGGTTCCACAAACCATACAAGATCAGGTAAAGCATCTGAAGTTATTTTTCTGTTTTGCTTTATCATAAAAATTACTTAACATTGTACAGATTATTCATTTAGAGAAAGCTGCCCACAAGGAAGCTCATTTTTAAGAAAACTTGGCAGCTCAGAGTTAATTTTACACACACTTCACATCAGCATTATTAAAATATACTGGCTTTCTGCATGTGAGTATATTACTATTCTGACTGGATTTAATATACATTTGTTTTATTTTTGCAAGTCCCTTGCAAGAAACAGAATTATGATATTCAAGCATCAATTCTTGTTTATCAACAGCTTCATTTTCTAATTGTCCATGTGGCAATATTGGATCGGAGATAATGAATAGGATTTTTTTTCTCATTTTACAAGCCTAACACTAAAAAAAGGTATTATATGTAATTGTTTTAAAAATTGCTGTTTCTTCATGCATACGACTTAAACAACTTTTTCCATTATTTACTGCCAAAGCTTACTTCTGACCAATAAGACTGCAGAAAAATAGTTAAAAAATAGTATTTATGATTGCCATGTTTGGGAACAATCTTCGTACATCAAAATATACAAAGCATTCAATTATTTTTCAAAATAAAGAAAGAAATGATTGCTAATTAGATAAATTACTTAATGGGTTGTTGACAATTTTTTTCTTTTGAAACCCTTATTGAAAACATAATAAAATATTTCTGAGTCTTAGATTATAAAAAAAACCCTTTTTCATATTATCTCTAATTTTGTAAAATTTTAATTCAAGTTTACCTTTGAAAGCGTGTCAGATATACATCTTCAAATCAACATAAAGGCAATTACTACTAATATTTGCAAGTAATTAGAGAAATTACATTTTTTAGCAGCAAGTCTTCGGCATGTTATCAGCATTGAGAGAAATTGCATTCAACTGGCATGAATACAGAAGCAACTACAGAAATATCTGTATATAGCTAAAAAAAGACCATGGCTTCACACAGGTGTTGGTACAAACGTGCTTTTCTCAGCCATGAAAATATCTGTGTTGAAAATCTTTCCTTTCTGTACTGCTTATCTTGCAGCAACTTTTCACCCTTCTGGGCACCACTGTAGAGGCCGAGGGCTTTTGTTAAAGCTGATTGAGGTCTTTTCCTCAACTTAGAGTGTCTTTGGAGAAGATGTAAATTCCTCTTTTCCTTTATCAGCACTGTATATAAATTGTTTCTTCTCTACCCCTCTGCGCACTCACACCCGCCTTTGTTCAACCCTGCAGATCATTTTATGGTACAGAAGTGTTTCTATATATTATGTGCTTTGTGAAAAAAAGATAGTGTGCATGCATAGGAAGGCTTTCCTAATGCACCTGAAACATAGCATTAAGGCAGCTCATCCAACTGGATTCTCCCTTGCCTTCCCAGAGAACAAAAAACTGTAGTCAGTTACTGTAATCGTCGTTATTCCTGTAAGCACTTCCCCCAGAAATGACCCATATACTGACTTTCCACTGGCAGGTGGATAATGTTTTTCCTCACTGTTTGGGGAAATAAAAGAACAGGCAGAGTTAGATGGTGGTGACATCCCATAGGGGCTGGCATGCACTATGGTGGGATGGGAGGTCACTTAGCAGGGGTTCTTACATTATTTTCAAGGGAGAAGAAAGCTCCCAAATTTCAGGCTGTTTGATTTATTAGTAGATATTCTGAGATAAATGGCAGGGCATTTTTTATTTACATTCTGTCCTTCATAAAATAATGCAGAAGTCTTTATTTTTTCTATGTTTTTTTTTTTTCCTGGTGTATCTCTTTTTTCAGTGGTACTAGAGATGCTGTGTTTCTGTTAGTTGGGGTTTAAATGCATACAGCATAATTGGTTTGGGGTTTTGTATCAGATTTATATCCCTGAAATACAGAAGACATGCTCTGGCTTGGTAAGAAGGAATAATATCTTGTAAGGTTGGAGGGAAAAAGAGTGAAAGCCAATCTGCTAGCCACTGACAAAAATGATGGAAGCAATGTCCTGAGTCTGCCTGAAATTAGGTGATGAAAAGTGAAGTACCAGTGAAAAAAGTCTAGGCTAGCATCTTGGTGGAGCTGGCTGATGTGATAAATATGTTCGCAGATCTTCTGGCAAGTTTCCTGCCTTGCTCAGGTAACAGCATCAAGCCTAAGGGAGCATCTTCATGTTAGAAAATAACATTTTTTGTTAAAGGAGATGAAGCACTCAGATTGGTTCGGGGAATAAAAATTCTCAATGCTCTCTTACTTCTAATATCATAATGGCTTCCATTCATGCCATGTACCAAGCTCATCAGAATAATGAACACACAGAATAAATGGAACACCTGTCAGTCATTGCCCTAAATCCAACCCTCAGTCCCTGGGCTGCGTCCTGCAAATCCTTATTCCAGACTGAATTTAGTAGGTGAGGTACTGCGGTGTCAAACACACCACCAAAACACTCGGCATGTGTTTGAAGCCTTCACAAAGGTGTGTTTTTGGGCAGATGGAGCCTCCCCAGAACATCCAGCACGAACTGCCACGAGCAGCAGCTTGGGGTGCTCAGGGAGGTAGGAAGCTCAAATGGATCTCCTGCCACCCCTTAGGAAATAGACACTGTGAGGGAAAAAGGAGAAAATTAAGGGAGTGTTAAAATATACCAGGAAGCTCCAGGCCTAAAAGGTAATAAATATGGTTAAAGAGTATTTCAAAAGAGAGGAAACTTGCCTGAAGGAGGGAGCCATCGTTGTGTTGGAGATGGAAGGAATACAGAAGCTCCTGGAAAGTTGCTCAGTTCCTTGGTGGAGAAAAGGCCACAAGCTAAGGGAAAGATTTGAGAGAATAAGTAATGTACACAGAAGCAACATTTATTTTCCCTTTTGAGGGAAGACATTCTTGGAGATAGGATTATTTTAATACAGTCTGCTTAGCGTAAAAGCAGTTCAAACAGTCAGCAATAATGGTAATTATTGTGCCATGTCTGGTTTAATACTGAATAATAAAAGAGTGGCATATTTTATAAACATCTTCACACAAATACTTTTTCAGGATTTACAGTAATGTCTATATGTATTTAGAAATTCTGCTTTTTAAGAAGCTGTATTTATTCACTTAGCTAAATTTCATAATATTTTGACAAATTTTGTCTTTTACAACTTGTGTATTTTTAGCATCAGGGTTTCTCACGGTCTATCTTGAGGAAAATTGTTAAATTGAACTTATTGTTGGGCTATGTTGCCACAGGTTTTCAAAGATTCAGTGAAATATCTGCTAAAGGATTGACAGTGAACAAAAAAAATCCTCTCCCCATCCCCCCCATCCTTTGGAAGTTAAATGCTTAATCCAGATCTGCTGACAGTGTTTTCAGGAGAGAAAGTGAGTTACAAGCGTCAAATGCTGGCCCTATGAAGAGATAAATGGATGCCAAATTTTTGATGGAAAGTTTCTCATGTCTGTAGTGACACAGTTTTTGAGGGTTACCTGGAGCACAGGTATGTAAAGAATGTGAGGGTGGGGGTCTCAGGGTTCTGCAATACACAAAGACATGGGGACCCAGGTTTGTAGTAATTATTACAAATTACTACAAAACTACCATTAATAAAGATATAAGCACACTAATATTCACAAACACACTACAGGCTCTACAAAATTACCACTAGAAAGGCAAATACATATATTAAAACTTATTACAGAATTCCAACTAGTGAAACAAGTATATAGTTACAAACCTTTACCTGTGTGCACCTATAAATGTGAGGTGTTACCACTGTGGCATTCAGCAAACTGCTCCCAGCAGCGAGGCAAATCAGTGGTAAAAAATTCTCACTTCAAAGCTGACCCATGTCATGGAGCCCAGAATCAGCCAGGTGTCCCTAGCCAGGGTCCCAGACTGTCCAGGAGATCTTGTGCAGAGAAGTTCATTTTGTAGGTAGCAGTTCACTTTTATCACTTTTGGTGTAACTGAATGTCAGACATCAGTACCCAGAAGTACTGTTGCTGCTTTGTGTTTTTCTGAAAGGTCAGTTCCTTATCACAGTTTCTTTGTCCTGCACCCTTCAAGGTTTTTGTCCTACACCCATCAGGTTTTCTTTCTTTGTCCTGCACCCATCAAGACCTCTGCCTTACATCTATCAAAGTTTCTTTGTCCTGCAACTGTTCCCTATCAGGGTTTCAGCAGAGCTTATCAGGGATGTCTCAGGGCTCCCACTAAGGAGATGTCCTTTGTCAGTTTGTTTACCAGTCTTTGTGGCAGCTCTGTCAAGATATTATACTTTGACATAGGAATAAAATTTGCAGTTCAAAAATAAAACATAACTGCTGTTTTTAGAGAGATAGTTTACTTAGTTAAAATATTTACTTTTAATGTTAATTGCTGTTCTTTCTGACCTGCAGATTTACCTGTAGTAAGAAAATCTACGCCAGACCTTCTGAAGCACCCACTCCCCCAGAGTCCTGTGTGCTTGAGAAAGGTGCCAGTTGAATATCCACAGAACATGCCCCGTACATGGCCCTCTCTATATTAATTAATCTTTTACTTGCTTTCTTTGTATTTTTTTTTTTTGTGTGTGTGTGTTTCTTCTTGGCTTTTATTTTTTCATTTAGATTAATACAGTCACCTTTTCTGTGGAAGCATAATCATTCAACATTTGAGCTACCATATAAAGCCTTTTCTGCAAGAGTTACTAGAAGCACTTCAGAATGAGTGGAACTGAGTAATACTGGGTTGAGGTGGGCATGGAGAAGGCTACTTGCTCCCTTAGCTGTGAACTCAGTCATCAAAGACTACTAGAACAGTGATTCATTCACTGTGATCATTAATGAAAAGGTACCTGTTACGTAGGCACGTGTGTGAAAAGGAGATTCATCGACCTTTTGTTCCCCCAACCATTCCCATATCTATTTCTGGTACTTCAGCTTCAGAAAGTCTGCCTGTTGAGTCACTGGGCACTTTGTACAGCTTTCAGTTGGCAAGGTCACACAGCAAACAGCAGCTGGATGAAGAATCTGATTTTCTTTTATGTTCAGCTTCTCTCTCTGCTCTCTAAACAGGAATGACAGATCTACCTTTTTCAGGATGCTTTCCCTTCTTCAAACATTTTTGACTAGCTGGGTATGGGTTATGGCAAAATAATGTAATTGGATTATAATTTACTTGAATTCTTAGACCTCCTTAGTCTCTGTGCTGTGTTGGATTTTTTTTTTTTTTAATTGAAGTGCTGTTAAAATGGGTTGGATTGCCTAGAGATAAATTTTGAGGTCTTACTCTAGTGCCTGATATTGTAAATGAATGCTGTAAAGAATTAAATTTAAAAAGGCTCCAAATACTGCCAGAACAGCTCTGGTTTTACTCTAATCACTTTTCACAAAGGAGTTGCAAGATTGTAGCTTTTTTGGTCTTTTTTTTGGTCTTTTTTTGTTTTGTTTTTTCTTTTTTTGTGGTGAAGTAGTATGTCTGGCAGTGCATCTGTGAAATTTATTTTGCACAGTTACAGGCATCACACCACTTGTCATTTATATGTCTCAATCTATTAGACAAAGAGAAGGAAGGAAACAGAACAATTCTCATTCAGAGACATTTTGCTTTGGTTGGAGGATGTAAAGTAGGTGGAAAACATCAAGTTTACAAGAACTACTGGAGGATCTTTCAGTCATTAGAATAGTAGTCCAATTCACTCAAAGAACAGCACAATTCTCAGAAAGCAAAACTCTGTATATTGATTATGAAATGTGGAATACTAAAAGCTGCTGAAAAATTGTGCAAATGCAGAAGGTAAGAGGGAACTTGAGGAGAAGTGAAGTATAACATAAAAATACGGGGAAGGTTTTGCATTTTCATGGATGTGTAAAAGCAGCGGTAAAAAGTCATTTAAGGTTTCACACATGCTTGTGTGTTTGCATCATCTTTCATGTCTTGTGTAGAAAAGGAATAGAGCTTAAAGAGGTGGGGTTTTTACTGACACACAGACTGAAGTTTTGAGAAACAGAATATATTCTATTATTTGCCAAGAGAAAAAAGTCTTAGGGGGAAAGTTATCAGCGTTGATACCTTTATTAGAAAAAAGGAAACTTACATGTTGGAAATCTAAAGTGAGAAAACTTCCAGAAGGCTGCAGTGAGATGGCAGGACACAGTGCATGCAGGAAAGAAGACTACAGGAATGGAATACTGCCTCCATTTTTTGCAAAGCCTGGAGTATATGTCAAAAGCTATTTGCCGTTTTGGCTGTTCAGTGCTCACTCAGATGAACACATCCTAATAGTTCACCTTTGACAGGGGAAGCACCTGTTACTTTACTGTTTTTTTTCTACCAAGAAAGAAGTAGAACATCTGCTGTCATTTCCTCAGTGTAAAATTGATTGAAATTACATTATAAAATTTTACAGCATTTTGAAAATGGAGGAGCTGCTAAAGTGGATAGCTAAGCTACAATGTCTCTGAGAAGTATTAAATATGAAGCAGATTTAATATCCTGACTTATGTTTAGCTTCATCTTATTCTGCTGAAGTTAAAAGAGATACAGAAACAAGAGTTGATGGTGTCAAAGTAAAAAATACTATATTATTTTCTAAGGAGTTCTTGATCTGCCTCCACAGAAGGTAATACATGGAGTCTTAACTTCCGTTAATCCATAACTGACATCCTATTGCATAAACAGGGATCTCATTCTAATTAGGATTCTTGCCATGAGCAGGCACAGAAGACTTTTTTTTTTCTATTTAAACTTCAGGACTGGACTAGAAGCTGATAAAAATTGATGTGTTTTCATTAGCAAGCACAGGTATGCACTGACTGAGAAGACCGTGGAGTCAGGCTCCTAGAACTGCTCATGAGAAATGCTGTCTTGTGATGAGGGAGAGGACAATGCCAACTAGCAGGAAGGTTCACTTAGCCAAAGCTTGAGTGCCTTCACCCAGCTGGAGCAAAGGGAAGATTTGATTAAGTCTCCTCCTGCATATGCACTCATTAATCAAACGCTTTGGAAGTGCAGGTTACGAGCCTATTACGTAATAGACTGGAAACAACAAGGAGTTAGGATTAATTTGTTCTGTTTCTAGGTGATCTAGAGGCTTGCTCTGGGACTTACTCTGAGTTGTATTCTCTTTCTGTCTGCATTTCCCTAATGAAAAGTAACAATATTTACCCAATTATTAGAAACATGGTAAGACACGCTCTCTGAAATAGTAGTTTTTGCCACATTTTAGCTTGACTTTAAAACTCAGATTGCAGCCTACCCTACCTAATTCACTATGAACAAAATGGAACTTAGTAGAAAAAAAAAGGAATATTTGCAAATATGAAACTGTCTTTAGGCAGAAATCAATTGTAGCTGGCTTGCGTATTTCTTTATCTGTTTTAAGGATACTTGTCAAAGATACGAAGATAAACAGTTGCAAAATGATACAAGAAATTTCAGTTTTCACTGGGTACAGAGAAGGGTTTTGAAGGAAGGAGTAGCTAGTGGAAAGTATTCTGGACACAGGCATAAAAAGGGAGAGGAGTGCTTGGAGAGCAGCCCTGCAGAAAGGGATGGGGGTGTTCAGGTTGACAGCAGAGTCAGTATGGGTCAGCTGTGTCCTGGGGTGCATCAAACACCACCAGCTGGTCAAAAGAGGAGATTTTATCCTGTTGCATTCAGCATTGATGCAGCCTCACATCGAGTGCTGTGTGCAGCTCTGGGCTTCACAATTTAAGGAGCATGTGAAGGGCACTTAAATGTGTCGAGATTAGGCCAGGTGAGCTGGTGAAAGGGCTGGGAGCCCTGTGAGGAATGACTGAGGACTCAGGGTCTGTCTAGTTTGAAGAGAAGGAGGCTGAGGGGAGACCTCATTGCTTTCCACAGCTTCCTGAGGAGGGGACCTGGAGAGGGAGGTGCTGAGCTCTTTTCCCTGGTGCCCTGTTCCCCTCAGTTCCATTCCATTCAAATGAAGTTGCAGCAATTAAGAAGGTCTCTTCCTTGACAACCAAGATAACCAATATGTATGTATTACACAGCAGAATCAGCTATGAATCTCTGGGTCATAAATACAATATTAGCAGCACAATGTTTTCCTGGATACAACGTAGACATGAAGTGTATATGGACAAGAAACAACAGTTTGCAGTAGCATCATTTTTCTTCAGTCTGCAGGTGGCTCAGCTTCACAGGGAAGGCTAAAAGAACCAGATAATGCAGTGCAGGTAGAGGATTATTTTTTTTATATTCCAGCTTTATAGAAATGGGGGAGGAGAATAGGAAATGATAGCAACCCAATAATCAGTTTATCAGCTCTACTGTCATCACTAAATGCCACTGTCATCAGAAGATATTGTTCCAGAATACTTTAGAGGACAAAAGGATGATTTGACAAGCTGAGACAAGCTATGGATTGTGGAGGAAATGGGAGAATATTAGAAGGAGTCAATTTACATACCTGAATCATGGCAGGTTTATAGTTTAAATATCTCTGCATATTAACTAATAAATGTGTCCCTTTTTTGTTTGCTTCTTTGTTACAAAATGATAGGGAAAAGTGAAACTATATTTTCATGAAGCATGGACAACTCTGACAAATCCATTTTTAATGCATGAAGAAGGAGAAAATACAGTGCACCAAGCAGGATGGTGTAGTACTCTGTGTTACTCTACAGGGACTCTTTAGCAGTGCAGTAACAAGTAGTACCTTTGCCTTTTATTTCGTGTTTTTGGAAGCAGTTTTATTTGCTGCAGTGGTTGCCATCAGTGAAACCATTCCACTCCAAGATATATATAGCAATTAATACATTCGATAATTTTATTTCACTGCAAATACACATTGTCTTTTCCCAAGCATCATTCACTGAGAAGTTAAGTTTTACATTGTTCTACTCTAAATGTATGTATGTATGTATATATGTATTTATTTATTTATTTATTTATTTATTTGACTCCTCTAAGTAATGGTGAGAGTTCTGTTTAGCAAGGAGAGAAGGAGGACTGGCAAGAGCCCTGAAATAAAGAAATCTAAGCTATAGTCCAGGTGGTAGTGGGGATACAGAACAAACTGTTAGACATGGCTTTTCATGTGTGATAGTGAGCTTTTCACTTTTTCAGTTCCCCTGTCTATTTTAAGCAGGTGGCTTAGCTATCTGCTTGAGCTGGGGCTCCTGGACTTTGAAAAGGTAACAGGGTCACCAGGGAAGTAACTTTGCTCCGAAATTCCTGTGTCTCTCTGCAAGAGCACTACAATAATGGAATTTGCCATGTCATTTGGAGCTATTCTGCTCTAAAATGTTGTGCCATAAATGGGTGCTGCGCCACTGAAGTTGAAACAAGTCATAGCTGTGTTCAAAGGAGAGCGCATCAGACAGTTTTTAATTCAAGTCCATTAAAAATAAGTCTTTGAGCAAGAGACCCTATTGTTTTTGTAGACTTCCACTATCTTTGCAGTGAAAATTATGGGGCTTGGATTCTCATAGTTTGCTGTTTTCCTTTGAGATTTCTTACACTTTGTAGCAGCATTAAAAAACTCTACCTTGACTTCTCATGGCTCCTTTCCAGTAATGCATTAGAGAGTTTTGCTTACTAGTAAGAGCAGCTTTTAAAAATGCCAGAGGGAGGCTGGGATACCGAGGGCATAATAATGGTACAGCTACTGCAATCATTAGATACCAAAATTGCTACAGGATATTCTTCTCTGGTGAATAGGACATGAAAATACTCCTGTGTAATGTACGTGCAGACCAACAAATATACAGGGAATGGTAAAAACCATAGGTGAACTGTTCTGGCATGGTAAGTAAATAGTTTATTTTACAAACAAATGTTAACAAGCAGTTTTAGTGCTTTTGGTTCATGCCTGTTTTTCAGCTGACTTATCTGGTGTGGAAATCAGTTAATTTATACAAACAGGTTAAAGAATTAGCAATAAGAAGATATTTCAGGGGCTTTTTCCTGTATTACAGAGGCATCAAAGGATTTGGCCTTCTTTATGAGCTGTCATTGACAGAAGTTTAATTTAGGAAGAGCTGAACTCTATTGTAGGGCAATAACAGTGGTTTAGCACAGGGATAACTCCTAGGCAAGCTGTAGGTTTTCACTATCCATTCCTGACTTTTTTTTTCCTGTGTCAATTAGAAGCAATATCATGAGATACCAATTTTGAAATGAGTTTTAGGAGCAACATTCATTTTTGTTGCATTTTCTGTGAAGAAAAAAAAAATCCCCATAAGTTTGCAGTTCATCCATTCTTTATACCACTGTAATCTTGAGCACATGTGTAGTCTGGCTGAAGTCAATGACAGTTGCTAAAAGGCTTCAGACTGTTGTTTAAGTGCTTTTCTAGATGAGAATGAGCCATTGCTAAATTGCATCACATTACATCCATCAAACAAAGTAAAACATCCATCAAAAGTAAATATTCACAGTTTTTGTACCAGGGGACACCTGAAATAAATGACCCTTGTTGACCAGTAAAAAGCAATAAACAGTTGACAACTACCATACTTTTGTATACTTTTAGGAGCTAGAGATGGGGTGGCAACAATACTCAACTTTTATTTTGACTTGCCTTTGCATGAAAAGTTCTTCATTTTTAGTAGTAAGTACTTGTGGACAAATATTTACATATGTATTTAATTTTAATAATTAATCATGTATCAGGAAGGAACTGGTTAAAAAAAATGTGTTTTCGGAAGAATGAAAGCTAAAGAGGCTACAAGAAGCATGCTGCTTTCTCAGCAAATGATCCAAGTTAATATAAAAGGCCTATAAGAAGTAGAACTTAACATGATGTCAGTGAACAAGTTCAGCAAATGTTCCGTTCATGAAGTTAGATCAAATTCAATGAATACAGTGAGGTCAAGGAGAGAAGCCACCATGGTATGCAAATAAGATTATTCTGCTTGATATTTTATTTAAAAATTAAGTGGAAGACAACTTCTTTATTATTATTAAAAAAAAAGAAAGCTAAGTTTGCATTTTTTTTCTGTCTTTTGCTGCCCTCTGCACATAAGAAATAAATGGCTTAGGACAGATCTAATGAATGTGTTCTAAAAGACAGTAATAAATCATAAATTAAAGGGAAACACAAAGCTTTTTTTTTCTGAGATTCAGAAGTGTTCTCTGAAGCAGATTATCTTACAAATGTTAAGTCTCAGGTATTGAAAACTGAAACAAAATTATACCATACTTTTAATTCCATCCTGCTCTGCCAGTCCCCCTTTTCTTTGTAAAAAGCTGTAATGCCACAGTAGGTTGAACCACAGAACTGTGTGGACTTCACATGTGTATGTGGTGTGCCTGTGAAACCCTGGCCTTGCTATTCCCAACATAATGCATACGTTGTCCTATATGCTCAGTATTTTGGCCTTTTGTTGTTGCTGTTGTCCTTCTCTTTCTTCTTTTTCCTTAGGGGGAATTTTTCTTGTTTTTTTTTTTTCCTTTTTTTTTTCCCAGCTAAAGAGATGGATTCTGTTTATAAGTGTTGTGGCCTTCTCTATTAAGCAGTGTGCAGATGTGTTTTCATAGAATCATTTATAAAACCACACAGACAAACTGGTGTCTATATTTAATTACTTAATGGCCTGTTTATTTCTTACAAGAAAATGGATCCCTTTTCCACGTTTTCAGTGTTCGTTACCTTTGAGAAGATAATTATTTAGCAGATGCCTGAGATAATTGTAAATATGAACGTTACAGTTATGTGTATGGATAGCTCCATAAAATCGGTGGAATTCATTGACTTTATTCTATCTTGTTATAAATTGTGCTTATTTGCACACCTTGCAGATTTAGATTTGCTGCCAGGAGCTTGCCAGCTCTTTCACCTTGCTCATAATGTTTTTGTTCCAAATGGTGAAAGACTCCATTTAGTCTTCCCATTAAGCAGATGGTTTATTATGTCATGTTATTTTTCTTCAGCAGCAGTCGTTGATTCTCTAGCATTACGAGGTTAGCAGAGGCTATTGCACCTACTGTATGTCCGACTAAGTTGTCTGGTTTTGCTCTCCCTGACCTGTTTGCTGTAATCTTTGTCCAATAACACGTCCCTGGTGCAGCATTTTCTAGATGACACTCAGAAGCTGTAGTGAGCTGGTGTTTTGAAATCATAAATGTGTGTTTTCCTTTTTCTGTATCAACTCTTATTTTTGCTAACTTCTAACAGGAGAGATACATTAGCAAAGGTAGCAAGCAGACGGTGGTTTGACTTGAAATTTTTCCTCTGCGCTAAAGGCTCCCATCTTTCCAGGCAATAGTCAGTTTCCCTTTCCTCAAGCCACTTTTGGCTGTTTCTGGTACTCCAGAAATGTCTTCCTCCTAATTTGCAGGCTAAATCAGATTTGAAAAATCAAGCACTTTGTTTGACTACCAGCTCAGGGGACATTTACTTCCAATTGCCAATCTCAAGCTACAGTACTCCTGATCTTGTTTCTCTAATCATTTTACCAATGTTATTTGGGAGCAAGACTGAGCTGGTTGGAAGAATCAGTTAGAAGATACCAATTCTCTGAGAACACTGTTAACAAGAGAGCCCTCTTTGTCTGTCTTGGCCCTTTTTTCCCCTGGATTACTCAATCAGCTTTTCAGGCATTTGCTTAATTCCCAGATTGATACATTTCTGCCCATATGTAAAACTACACAGAATTGAAAATTGGTTATAACTTTAATCCTCTATTATAGCAAAACAAGGTAAAGGAAACTGGTGTTTTGTGCAATTATATTTACATAGACAAAGTAAAATTTGCATCCTGTTAGTTTTGAGTGAGGCTGGAACCTGGACAGGATACTAACAGGAAGCACTGCAAGGCAGCAATTGATTATTGCTCTTGATCTTGTGGCTAATCAAGCTGCCAAGGCAGTGTGTTAGTCTTTCGTTACAGTCCACTGCTTTTCTTCTGAAAACCCATTCCCCAACAGTCATGCCCCTGCAGCAAAACACGGCCTTTGAACTGATGAATCCAGCTGCTGTCTTTTAACACAACCTGTTTGCAGAGCAAAACTAGGTTTGAGTTGAAGTTTAGAGCTCAATTTTTGGGTTGAGATGAGGATTTAAATGTAGAACCTCTAACAGAGAATGCCATTTTCACTAAAAATCTGTTATTAGCTCAGTCTCATCTTTAATCCCAGTTGCACTGCAAATTTAAAATTATCACTCTAAAAAACTTAGAAGGGTTTTTTCCTGCATTCTTTTCCTTCATTTTAGCATCTGTTTAATAACTCATTTACCTAGCATTCTGCTGGGGTCTTCTCTGAGTCACAGAGTCCCTTTAAAATAAGCAACATCTGGTAATCATGCAGATTATCTGTACAGGAGGCTCTGCATCTGTTGATGTTTGCCCCAAGTTTACACATTTTAAAGGACAGTCCAAGAAAAAACCTGTCTCTGGATTTCTAAGCAGAACTTTGCAACAGCAGTGGACATTTGCCAGGGTATTTTAAGAACAAAATGCAGCTTTTGCTGTGTGAAAAACACAGTATCTGTACTGTACAATCTGATGTACTGTGCAGTGTATCTAGTGATAACTTGCTGTCACACTGATCTTCACAGAGAAACTATCTATTCCAGACTCTGTGTGAAGAGCTTTAAGGATAATGGATTGAATTGTGCTGTCTGCATAGTTGCAGCTTCTGGTACACAATGCAGATGCAATCCTTTTCTTAGAGTACAAAAGATTTTAATCTAAAATCACATCCAGTCCCTGAACAGCTTATCTGCACCAGTGCATTATTCCTAGTACTTGATTCTAGCTAGGTAATGCCTGGGGAACGACGTGATTTTCAAGTTTCCCCCAAAATGAACGTTTATGGTTGTAAATGCTCAGCTCTGTATCTTGAAGCTGTGATTGTCTTGTCTTGCTCATGTTCCTGTTTCCCATTCATGCACTTTTTCTTGATTGGCAATATAAGATCACCTCCTCCTGGCTTAAGTCCATTATGATGTCCCTAAGTGTTTCTTCATGAGCTCTCCTTGTCTTACCCTCCATGAGTGCTGCCCCAGCAGTACTCACACTTTCCTACGTTATGTATCCACTACACAAGTGCCAATCTAAAATATCCACTTGTTTTTCGCTCTCCTGACCAATCCCTTACGTTCTACATTCTGCATCTCATCTTCTTAATTATGTCCCTGTTGCTTATAATTTGCACTCATCACACACAATATATGAAATCACATCCTCACTTGAATTTTCCCATTTATGCCACCCTTCTGAAAATGAATTTAAAATTAAACTATCTTGTCTCCTATTTTGGCTTGTCTGATGTATATAATGTGCGAATCTACTATTTTAAGTTTTTACAAGGTGGTTTTCCAAATGGGCATCATCCAGTTTTGGAGGAGGTGAAAGTAAAAAACCCTGTTTAAGTTTCAAAGGAAAGAAAAAAACAACCCTGTTCTACAAACAGCTTTAGCATCAAACTGCCTGTGAATAGAGTGAGGGAGCTTGCTGTGGGGCAGAACCCTGGTCATGGCAGTGTCACTGAAGCTGCTTGGTGGTCAGAGGTCACAGATCTCAGTTGCCAGAAGACTCTTGCTGCTGACTGTTCTTATGGAAATGCCTACAGAAAGAATTTTTACCAAACCTTTCTAGCATAGGAAGCTGTGATGTACCTGTAAATATGAGGGACTGTTGTGCAGTCTGCCTGGTAGAACTCTAGGATTTTTTAAGTTAAAATTTTCTTTATAAGAATTAACAGGAAGAAGTCTAGCGCTTTTTTCTGCAAGTACTGTAACATCACACAATGATTATTTCCAGATTTGTGATAATTACTGTGAATTCATGTACAATAAGGTCCCTTTCATGCATAGATACATGCACACATGCATACAATATCAAAATAACATTTTGATCAGTGTATTTGTGTTCTCATGCGTAGGGCTCCTGCAGTTTGTCAGCTTACTCTCATGCTTGCATCTGAAATGTGCTGTTTCAACACCACCCTACTGGGACAATTCCCTATTTGCAGTACTTAACTTCAAAGATTATATTCCTCTTTCAGTTGACACTCTTTTTTGGGTTTGTTCAGCAATAACAGTAAATAAACAACTGAACATAGTGAGGGGAGAGAAAGTGCCAGTTGTTACTGGAACAAAAAAGTTATCTGAGAATTGTCAGTGATCTTACTGTCAGGGATTCAAAAATGTTCACAACATTTGAAGAACTGATGTAACTTTAGCAGCTTGACTATATCATTCTCAGTGTTCATCCCATGAAATGTAGCAGATCATAGGTGGCATCCCCATCTGTAGAGCCATTTTGTGTGATGAATCTTCTCCTTTGTGTCTTTGTCAGCTGCTCGTACAGTTGTCTGCCTCCCTGTATATTACAGGAGTGCACACACATTCCTCTGTGTGAACATCTGCCTTAGAACATTAAAACAAAACCAAAACAGAAAAGAGAAAAATAAGGAGGAAACCTTCATTTATCTAATGGAGTACAAATCACCATGTCAGTGACTGACTTGTTTGTCGATAGTATTAGGTAGGATATTAAAGGAAAAACAATTTAATATAAATCAAGAGAACTACAGCAACATTTACAGGAATAGATTCAGTGAGTGAAACTAATTCATATGTAGCATGGTGGTCTGTATGGAGAGTATTAGTGGAGAGTATTAATGACTTCTATCATCACTTTTCTCATTTGAGTTGTTAAGGTGGCATATTTGGTTGTAGCTGTACAGATGTCTGGGTATGAAGTATGGGGAGAAATTCAAGGGATTTTCCATAGATGTGAAATGAAGAAGTATTGCTAGAGACTCATGTTTCAATTGTGAAACAAGTGTGGCTTTCAATTTTTTTCCACCTTTTTCTGATGGTTATTATCTGTTTTTGTTGGTCACATGTCCTGCATTTGTCCCATGTACTTGAATGGAAATCCTAGTGCAGAAAACTTTGCTGCAAGGGGTTCCTATTTAAGGTCTGCGTTACAGGATTAATTACTAAGTTGAGACAAAATTCTACCTGCTTGTAGGGAATCCTTTTTCTTCAGAATTTGCCTTGAATATCACTGTCTATTTCTTCTTGGAGGCCACTTCCTTATTCCATTCAAGCAAAGGAAAGAAATTCTGTGGATGTGAGTCCTAGCATTTGAGCATATGGTGGTCAACAGGTTGATATAAGACAAGACTGACCATAGTTTTTTCTGCAAAATACAAATATGTATATATCCATACTGCTCATTACTGGCTACTAAGAAGGGCCTTGATTTAAGACCCTCAGATATGACTGATAGGATACATAAATAAACTCCTTCCCCATAATGTCTGCATTGTCAAAAGCCAGACAGTATCCTAACCTGATACGCTTTTCAAAGCCTGATAAAATTTTTAAATTATTACAAATTTTCATATGTTTTTGTCTTCAAATTGTAAGCAATGTTGGCAAAAAATTGTTGCCCAGATAGATTCTCCTCTGTGTAACTTTGGTGTAGCATCATGAAATCACTGGAGCTTTATGAGACTATTTCTTGTGATACTTTTAAACAGATTGGAAAATGAAAATAAAGATTTCATTAGAAACTACCACTACTCTAGAGATTACTCTTGAAGGCAGTATCAAACAGTTGAATGCTCTTTGTTTTGAAATATGAAATGGTTAAATTGCTTTGATCTGTTTTATATTTGATGTCTAAGCATGTACTATCTAATTTGCTTTCTGATGCCTTTGTAACTGACCCCAGTCATGAAAGAAGTCACTTGTTCAGGTTTTATATTTAAAGAGAGAAGTAGCTAGTCCTTGTGTGATATGCCTACACAAACAGTTTTTGGAAGAAGAGTACAGAGTAAGGCTGATGGCTTCCTCTTACATTACTTCCAAAGACTGGATAATTTATTTGTTTCTATTACCTGTGGGTTACCAAAGGCATAAGAAGAACTGCTGGTGGTGGGGAGCTGTAGTGGCAGCATCTTCTTCTTAAGATAAAATGTTTAAAGTGGAAACTTTGTGGGTATTCTGGGAAGTAAGAGAGAAAGCCTTTATCCAGACAAGCTTTCAGTAAAAAACAAGGTAGTTCAAGTACTCCCAGCAACAAGAATACATGTTCACAACACTGGTTAATTCCTACCAAGACGTGGGAGGAGTCACTCAAGCTGAGAGCTTTCATGAAAAAAATTAGAAGTACTGAGTATGACTTAAGCACCAATGGACCTTCCTAGGCACAGAGGTCAAATGGCTTCTCAAAGTCTTGCCATTTCTCTTTGCTCTCTTTTGATTGTGCTATTAATGTATAGTACCCTTCATGAAGTGGAATTTATATGATTTACATTGGATTTTTTCTTATATCTGGTCAGAGGACAGCAAATGCAGGTAGAAATTGTGCTGAAAGATCAAAAGTGATAATTTTGATGTAAGCCTTACCACTAACAGAGTGCATTTGGAAAGCATGAAGTAATCCATGTGCACTAATGCAAATTTTTCGTAAAGATTCTTCACAATAAATGATTATTTGCCATAGGCAAAACCCCAGCCTGGTGGGTTTGTCTCATTTTCCTCAAAAGAGTTAGAATTTGAAAGTGTGTTCGTCCTGCCCAGTCCAGCCCCATATATTTCAGCCTAGCACCACATAAACTCAAGATGTAATCTCCCAAAATAAACATTACATTGTATAGAATATCATTAATGAGGAGGGTAAACTTAAATGCAGATTTTTAATAATCTCTCCTATTAAAAACATGTATATTTGTATTCAAGATATTGGCTTGAATTTAGGATGTTAAAACTACAAGTAAAACATGTGAAATGACTATTTCTGATGCTACTGAATATGAGGAATTTTACTGCTACACCACATTGACCTTACAGGTTATTGTTTTTAGTGAACAAAGCATTTCTTGCTCAGCAGCTTTGTGTTGTATAGAAAAGAGTTGTTTCTTTCAGGTTATCTTATCTGTAGCACTGTTACTGTGTTGTAATGAATATGATGTGTTCTCTCTTGAGCAGCTCTTTCAGCAGGTTCTGAATTTGTACCTTTCTGTCATCCCGCAAAAAACCCTGCAAGTTTTTTATCTCTGTGCTCACAACAAGTGTTTGAGGTTTTACAGCTCTCTGCCATTGGAACTTTTTCACATGGTTGAGAGTCAGACCGGCATGGAGCAGAAAAACCACTGGTATTTTGTGCAAGTTGTTGTAATCAGCCTTTGCAGAATACAGGTTTTCCGTTTTCTTTTGTGGGAGGATAATGTGGTGTTTCAGATGAAAAGCTGAAGAATTTTATATAGGATAGATGCTCTTCTCTTTCACCCTTCCTAAAGTATGAATCAGCAGATTTATCCATGGATCAAAAAATAATTTGTCAACCTGTTTAGTCGCTGCTTTCTCTTTTGGTAGTATGAATCCTTGTAATGCACGTTCTGCAATGCAAATGTCATCAGCTGTATTTCCAAATAACATATTTCATGATTTCTTATTAGTGAGCTTTTTTTCTATATCAATATATAAATGCTGGTACTGCATGGTAATGCAATGCTATTTTCTCTGCTAGAATTTTGGTTTATAAATGTTGTTGCCGCTGCTCTTGACGTACTATGCGTTTTCCAGGGTAATTTCTTACCATAAGCCTATGATTATATTTTTTTTAAAGGAAAAGGAAGAAAGGAAAAAAAAAAAGTTACTTCGCAATGCCCCTGTGACTTTTATTATTGAACATGAGACTTAAACAGTTTTTTCCCCTAGAAATATAGATAGGAAAAGTCTATGTGCTGTTTAATTTTTGTTAAGGAAGTGTTGTAGCTCACACACATTGACAATTGAATGGGATGAATCAATTCAGCATTAGAAACTTGGAGATAAAATTCTGAGAAACAGTGGAAAAGCTGTTCCAGGTGCCCCATCTCCCTTTGTGGCATTTAAAAGGCAGAGCTCTAACAGTTTTTTAAAGCAAGATTATGTAGCATCTCTGGCACTAAGATAAAGTAACCCCAGATCTTAACTGTCCCAGGAGTTTCATCCTGAGTTGTGCCTGGTGTGTCTGAATGTTACCTCTGAGTTTTGGTGTGCATTTGAGGGTTTCTTTGAGCTGACTTTGGATGCAGCTACTCCTGGTGTAGCTGCATCCAGCTTTGCCCACAAGAGCTGTTTGCCATGAGAGTCCCTCTTGCTCCCTCTGTGTGTGCACAGCTGACTAGAACCAGCACCTGGGTGTGAAATTCACTGCCTGTTCAATGTGTGACATGGACACATGGGTCCCTAGCATAGCCCAGCAAATGAAATCCTGTTGAAAAGAAAGGGGGGGAAAAAAACCCAAACAGAAAAATGCTTACTAATTGGGGCAAATGAAATGTCATCTGAAATAAAATCAGTCTTACTGTTCTTAACCCATCAGTTTAAAAACTGTTTGTTCCAGTGAGATTACTTACTGCCATAAACAAGCACTATAATTTTTCTGGTTTTAAAACAGTTTCCCTTGGAGTCCAGGGAACAGGAAAGGAGGAAAGAAAAATAAAACAGATAAAAATCAGATCTTGTTGAAAACAGTATATAGAGAGAAATGAGGAAAATCTCAAGCTGGAGCCTAATATTCTGTTTGCACAAAATAAAACCTTACTGAACATGTGGTCTAGTTGAATTTAATAACACTCATTGAAACAGGAAAGAAGTTAAAAATTCCTATAAAAAGGATTTTTATATAAGGAAGAATAGGTGTAATAAAAGTGTTATTGATCTGTGAATGATGTCAAAGCATAAAAGCCCATTCAGATGATGGTGGTTAAAGACAAAAATAAGTGAAGACAGCTTTGAATATAATAGTTTAGAATTTATTTAGGACCATGAATAATAAGTCACATTAGTAGTAATTCATGTCTGTGCTGTTATGGGCCACTAAAACTGTCTTATCTTTTTATGTATTTATCTCCAGTAAGAAATATATGTTAATATGCCACATATGTAAGTGATAAAAATCTAGAATTTGAAAGGGGAAGGTTTGACTTTTCTTGAATAGACATTTATGATAGAACAGATGTATTTGATTCATTATTCCATGAATCTTTAAAAAGCTTTTAGTCTTCAGACCAGTCATAAGGCATAGCTGGCATCTAGTACAAGTCATAGTTCTGTGAGGTGGACAAAATGTGAAAAGAAATTTCTCAGGTTTTTCCTCACCTTTCTGTCATGTGCACCATTAATTTTTGGCTTTATTGGTGTTCTTGGTTTTCAGGAGAAGGGGAAGTGTATGAAGTTAAACTTCTATGGCCTAGGTGGAGGAAAATCACTTTTCTTCTAGAAGAGATCTAGAGTAGTTACACAAATCAGCTTAGAGGAGATTTTCAGCTGCAGAAAATCCTCCTATCAGAGAGCTAACCCAGCCAGGACAATGCAGATAGGGCCTATGCCTTACTATTTCTATTAATCATGCTGTGCTGGTTTCATACTGCAGGGGCTGCAAGCACTACAGGTTTGCTTATCAACACTTGCTAAGTCTTTTGTGGCTTTCCTCCACCAACCTCCAGTGGAACAGGTGCCAGAAAAAGTGAGAAAAAAAGCCTGTAGTCAAGGAATTACATGCTAAAACAGAAATAAATAAATAAACCAAAGCAGAAAATGATGGCAAAGCTTTCACTGATGTACTATTCAAGCATACAAGGAGTAATATTGGTGTTCATCTCCTTCAAGGGAATGATTGCAAGTTACGCTGTTAGAATTAGAGAACTTCAATTATGCAAATCAGAATTCCACACATGAGGAAAAGGCACGTTTTCCAGACTGGGGAGAAGACAAAAGCTTACCAGTAAAATTAAAACCCAGTAAAACTCAAGTCTCTCTTCTGTTCTACTCTTTCCTACTTTCTATAACCTCCTCCCTTCCCACTTTGATATTTTTTTTCTTTCAGTGTTCAATATCAACAATACTTCCCCTCTGACTTCCAAAGTAGTATTCTCCACATTATGCAGATCAAGAAAAAGCAAGTGCAGAGCTCTAGATGCACATTAGATAGTTCTTTCTAAAAATAGGTGGTCTCTATGGCAATATTTCACAGTGCCCTTGAAGGTGAAAATTCAGTTTTGCTAAGCAGAAGTCTTTCAGCAAAAATGACAGATCTCACTTCTATAAGGAGATTGCTATTGTCAAAGCTGTATATTCGGAAAGTCAGAAGTATTTTTTGAAAAGTCAGGAACTAGACAAACTCTTCCTCTAGAAACTATTGCATCTTACTGTTTCATTACTTTGATATTATTTTTGTCTGCTTTTGTTCAGCTCTACAAAATTTCATAGTTTGATTTTTTCAATTTATGACCAAGACCTTTATGAGCTGTCTACTTTATTATAGAAGTTAAACACTCAAAAAACTCTCCTTATCACTTCAAGAATTGTTTATGTTTGTAGAAGGTGCCTGAATATTGAGTATAATTGACTAATATTGCTCTGTAGGATTGCCTTTGTTAAAGTTTGGCAGGCTAGAAACTTCATTCCTAGGTGCAAGGTCATTTAAAATAGTGGACATATACCATGGAAAAGCAGGACCCCTGTTTTCAGAAAATGACATTACAAGGATAAAGTAAAGCATTTGTTCTGTTCAATTCTTAAACTGGGAATTTCTAAGATTAGTACTGGTGGAATTTTAAAATATACTTCTGTCCTCCTGGAGTTTTGTACCCTGATGTGTGTGTGCATTAAACACCAAAGTGACAGATCCATGCACATATATTCTGTTGTGGGTCTTGCATAGGCAATAAACAAATGCTTTTATATCACCTTATCAAATGTATATCCCCTGGTGTTTTTCATTAGAAGACACTAAGAACGCTGTGAAATAAAAAGGAACTGGAGCGGGCAATAAAGAAACCAGCAAATTTAGTTACGTACTGATTTTCAGTGTGCAGTGCATATCTACATACGTGTAGAATGCATGTAAAGCTATAATGTTAATGAATTTTTGGGTGCTTTCCTAGAAGTAAACATGGAGTTAGAAGCTTTGAGAAAGCCCTGAGAGTCACACATGTGATTTTCGGTGTTGTGTCACATCACTACCTAGTGTATCAGACCCTCATAACATCAGAAATCATCTATATTTGCATATGGTCCTGCTGTACTGAATTAATTTAGCAAAAGCGGCTTAAGAATCTGTCTAGTCTAGTAAGAATCTGTCATTATTTAATAAAACTTCTTGGGGATGTGCTGTTTAAGTGAATATGAAGCCCCCATAGAATCATATAAAAACTAATACAAAAACACAAATGTGGCAAACTAATGTGAATTATTTTTACTATATTTGTGTCAGTTTTATTTTCCATGAGCATTAGATGATAAGGTGTTGTGATGGGACTTACCATGAGACTATTAGAACCTGCAGTGATAACTTGCTGCTCCTGTCATTTCTTTGTCTTCAAAACAGAATTTAAAATAATATATAACATGGTTCTACTTAGCAAGTTTATTTTCTGTAGAGGAGCAGAAAACCCCTATTAGAATGTGAAGCTGCCAGAGCAACATGAGAATTGCTTTATCTGTTACTGAGAAAGCCATTGCTTGATTTTCCTGGTCTAGGCTAAAAAAAAAAAAATGATACTTTTTAATGAATTTTACTTGGGTTCCCTTTCCCATGTCACATGTTTGAAACATGTTTTGAACATTAGGATTGACAGAATGCATTGTAGATATTTATAAAAAAAACACATCAGAGGGCACTGGGAGGGAATTTATTTACTTTTTGTATGTATATTGCATCTCTTCCCTGAAGCACTGTGTATCCCAAGAGCTTTTTCCTCTCCATTATTAATCATTTTCATATCCACTGAACACTGAAACTGCTTTTCGGATTAATAATAAAAATACATTTTTAAGGCAACAAATCTGGAAAAAAAAAGCCTGTGCACAGTACTTACATTGCTGCAAGACTTTCTTTTTCTATAACTATGAGGAAAAACCCCACCAAGTCAGGAATAGAAGGCTTATGAAAAGCTTATTTGTTCTTTTGTTATTCACATTGATAAAGCAACTGTGAGGTTTGAAATGCTGCTATCAAACCCAGAAGATATTAGTTTGTTGAGGTGCTAAAATACACTTCAGGTTGTACTGAATGGCTCTGGTAATAAATCTGAAGGTAACATACATCAGTGAAATATAGTTTGAAAATACCTCTAAAGGGATTATTTCATGCTAATAGCTTGCTGACTTCTTTAATTTTAAGGAGTATACAAGCTGGTTTCTTCTCTGAATGTTATTACTGTGTCCAAGTAAAAGAAATAGAATTTAGAGACACACCAAAAATTACATCTCATTATTCATTACAAGTGCTCAACCTGCCCAGATGATCAGCTTTCTGCATGTTTTTGTGCACCATGTAAATAGCAAAGCTCTGCTAAGCACATGAATGGATGCCTTCATGAAAAAAGTTCTGTTGAATCTTAATTCTTAATGATCACTTTAGGCGCCTCCCTCCCGCCCTTTCTTGCTGTTCCTGTTCCTCCCTTCCCTTTCCTGTAGCGGGCTTCGTTTGTAACCAGGCGGAAACACCAATTTAGTGTAGTGCTTTGGTCCAAAATACTCATTACTGTTTACCTTCTGTGAGATAAGAATTAGGAGAAACGCAAAGCAGGCACAAAACTTGAAAGAATATAAAGAAGTTTATTAACAGACCTAAAAAAGGAAAAGAAATCATACCACACCTTCAGAACTCTTCTCCTGCCCCCACCTTTCTCCCTTCTCCCACTGACAATGTAAAAAGACAACCCTTGAGATGTTCAGGCTGTTTACCACTTCCAGAATAACCTTGTTCAGTTCATTTAGGAAGAGGAGTCTCTCTTGCCCATGCTATGAAAACATTATCACAACGAGACAGCCACCCGGGTTGGTTCTCTGCTTGCATGTGAGTCCCTTCCCCCCGACCTGCAGCTTTTCCCACAACTGCTTTTGAGGGTCCACTCTTGAATTACTGGGGTACAGTTTTAAGGTTGAGCCATTCAGGAACAAAAGTTCTCTTCACCCATCTCTGGGAGCATTTAATCTCTAAGAACAGAGGCCCTTCTCCTTCCCTGGGAGCAAAGGGTCCTCCTCATCTTCATCTCTAGGACTATCTCTGGGAGCATCTCTAGGAACTGAGGTTTTCTCCTTTTCCATTTGGAGCAAAAGTCCTCATCGCTTCCATCTCTCCCTGTTGAAACTCCTCATGAAATTACAGCTGTGTCAGCATCTGCCTATCTCAGCGCAGGTGCTTTTGCTCCCAAGTATAAGTTGAACACTCCACCCCCCATGGCTTCATGAAATTACAACGGGTACTCTGGTAGATCATAGCTTCACAACAGAATTTCAGCTTTAAGCATCTCCTCTTTCTCTTCCTTCAGGTCTTCAGCTCTTCACAGCACTAAAAGGGTTAATCTCACCTCGGCCTTGCAGCTGGAATGTCACTTATCGCTGTTGGTCACAGGATCTCTGCCGGACAGCAGTGCAGCTTCAGCTGAATCTTGGCCGAACTGGAGAGGGGGAGCTGCTCCAGCTGCCCACAGCAGGGCTGTAGGGGGGTTCCGAGGCTGGAACAGGCCCATTGGCTCCAGGATAGGTGGAACAGGGCACATCGGCTCCAGGCTGGCCGTGGCCCGGCCCGGCCTGGCCCAAGCAGGGCCTGGCCGGGCCCGCTGGCCCCCGCATGGGGCCTGCAGCCACCTGTCCCAGCGCCGGAAACGAGAGAGAGCTTGGGGGGGGGTGGGGGGCTTTGTCTGTTCTTAAGTGTGGATCACAGAGGGGGTCACAACTTTAAGTGGCTTAAAGAATTGTCCATATTCAGACTGGCCAGCTGATAGGTTCTGTCAGGTCACAAAGGAAACTATAAGCACCCCTTAGCAAGGACATCACTTCCGGGACAATGCTTTGCTAACCCATGACACTTCCTCAGGGTCATTGAATTTTGTATCATAGACTATATATGTGGTTTTTCCCCTCATCCTCTCTCTGCCCAGCATTTTCTGCCCTTTCTCAAGCACACTTTGCCCAAGGCACCACCATTCTGGCTGAGGGGCTCAGCTGTGCCCTGCAGTGTGTTGGTTGGCGCTTCACTGCCTTCTCCTTTGCTTTCTCCCATGGAAATTTCACTTTATTATTAATCTGAAAAGAAAGGTCAATACCTGCATGCAGGGGTGCAACAAGCCCTTTACACTTCACAATGGTGTAGCCTTCTTAGCTAGAATAAAATTTATTGCCGGGTAAAAAGAATAAAACCTGGGGATTGCTGAGTCAAAGGTGAATGTTCCCTAATTAAATTCCAGAATGCAGTGTAATCTTTACTGCTGCTTTGTTAGTAATGCATTATTATAAGACTGAAGATGGAAAATAGTGTGCATTGTGTAAAGTGACCATTACACAGCATAGAATAACTGGGGCTTCTGTTTCTGCTTCCGAGGTTTTCCGAACAAGATCATTACAGAATATTGATTAGTCATAAGAATTGCAGTGTTTCTCATTACTACTTGACTGTGCAAAATTAAGAAAATAGCAAAATAAATTTCTGTAAGTTATAATCTGTCTTGTTCCCTTGAAAACATAGAGGTGGTGTTTCAATCTTTCCCCTTTTAACAGAGTTAAAGTGGAAAGTTGATTGTTGCTTTTCACAGAGCTCTATGAGCTCCAAGCTGTCAGTTTTGAACAAGTTTGGATCCAGATGTGATTTTGACTCCCATAAGTTGTTAGGTTCGCAGCTTTACTGTTTAAAATAGAGTAAAACCATATACAAACTCTGTCATTAGAATCCATGTTGTTTTCTTTTGAGGACTGTTGGCTGTGCTACTGTACAATTGTCTTATCAACAGAATAAGACACTTTGTATACTTGCCGAGAAAGAAATGGACTGAAAATATTCTATGGTGGTATCAGAAAAAAATCTTTAAGTATTATCTGCAATTCAATGTGCAGTATAATGCTGACTAAATTAGTATTTCATAAAGCAGTTTAATGACATTTTAATTATATTTCAAAAAATAAGATATCATATGGTTTTGCAGTTTGTCATGGGAGTGCTGCCACATTTATTTGTCTGCATTTTTCCTTTTTCCAATGTTTTGTTACTATTTCCAGCATCTTGTAGTCTGAGCAGTTTCAGAGTAAAATTTCTTGCATTAAATCACTTGACAGTTTTAATGCCAATAAATGTTGTGTCTTCAAGAGGGAAAAGGGTGAATTTTGATTCTTGTCTTTAAGAGAGCGTGTTGAACACAGGGAACTGGTTATAAACCACAGCAATCTGAACAACTCCCCATCCCTTGTAATGTGGGTGACAAAGAATCTCAGTGGCTAAGACTGGCATTATTCAGACATTGCATATTTGCAGTCCTAGGACAAGCAGCTCTTTTTAGCTTTAACAGAACCTCTGAGGTGGGTAGGTGTCCCTTCCTTGAGAGCATAAACAAGAGGTTTAGCATCCGAAATATCTAGACATGTCTAATTTTAAAGACATGATGATATCCCAACTTCCCCTGCATTGCATCCTAAAGATTTAATGTGTTCCATCTTTATGGAACTGTTTTTCCATATAAAACATGGTGAACTGACTGCTGTGTGTGGTAAAATTGGAGAACTGTGACAATTTTCAGTGATCTGACAATCCCAAATTTATAGTGGGAGTACAATAGATGATTTTATTCTAAGTTACAGACAGTCTTTTCCAGTTCCTTTTCCTGTGGTGAAGGAGTTAAAAACAAAGACCACAGAATTACAGCTACCCACTGATGTTCTCACCCAAAGACTAGTGAAATAAAATGAAGTTTTTGCCATTTTTTTCAGTGAGAACTGAATTAGCTTGAATCTGAGGAAGCAGCTTCAGGAATAAAGTTAATAAAATGAAATAGCTTTCTGTTAAAAATTAATTTGCTTCCTTTTCTTTTTTTTCTTTATCAAAACAACAGGAAAAAAATAATGTAGAATACCCTCTTTGCTTAAAGAGTCCCTAGTATCCACTCTTCAGACAGAATTTAAAAATATCATTACCTTTTATTGTGGCTTTTCAGAAAACTAAATACCATGATCTATCTTTCAAAAAGGGTCAACTGGAGTTACACAGACTTAACTGAAATTGTAAAAGGTCCTGTATATTTCCTCCAGACATTTTTTAGCAAAGCTCAAGCCTCAATCATTAGACAAACGTTTTGAAGTTTTTCTCCTTTTCTGTAATTAGTTTTAGTGGGGATATTATTGAAATTCAGCCAGGTGTTCTGCTGCATGGTAATGGTAGATTTTGGCAAGACTACTGGAGTTAATTTGAAAGGAGGAATGATGTTTTGGTTATTTCCATTTAAGCACTCAGTCTTACTTGGGATATATCGCTCATGCTCAGAGTAGCATTATGAAGTCCTCTTTAAAAATGTGTAATATATTAATATAGTACTAAGGAGCTTTCTCTCCAGCAGGGTTCTAATATGCTACCCCTGAACACTAAAACATTCAGAAGTAAATTCCAATTATTAAGGGCCCTAATTCAGAGCTCTCTAAAGTTAGTGGGTTAATTTGTAAATTCCTTGGTAAGAAACCACTGAGTTATATCATTTAAGGGCTGAACTGAAGCCCTTAAAAATTTTATATAATTGCACCTGGGAATATAAATTAGATTCTTTCTACATAATTTTTAAAGTTAATATATATGATATAGTTAGCAGTCCTGGGGAGGAAGGTCAGAAGTTACCCTTTTCAGCCAGGAAAGCAATCCTGAATGATTGAGGAGACATTAAAAGAAAGGCAGGGGGAGGAAATTAAAAAAAAAAAAATTAAAAATTGAAAAAAAAAAAAAAAAAGAAAAGAGGAATATAAAAAAGACTAGAAATTTGAAGTAGGATTAAAGATATTTTTAACAAATATGTTCAGACCACTGAGGGAGGTATATGCTGGATTCAGAGGGCTTCAATTTAAGCCTCAAGCAAGATTTTCAGAAAATTCATAGGTTAAACTTTTGGCATTAAAATAAATCTGCTGGATTGTTTTGAAAACAATATGTGCAATGGATGGAACGA